>NC_133478.1:14928313-14957215 GCF_025370935.1 Choristoneura fumiferana
TTCATCTGAAATGTAAATGGAAATACTGATTTCAGGTAACAATTATAATATTTAGCTGCTCGTCTGCGAGAATCTTTTACGAACGGTCGATCGAAGGGCGAACGAAAAGAAACGACGAAAGATCGAAGAGTAATGTGCTAGAGAAGAGCTCACCTAGCGTGAAAATGTAGCCTGCAAGATGGACTGTCAATTTAATTTAAGTGGCGGAGGATACGGAAAGCATACGACCGTACAATATGGAGAAAATTGGAAGAGACCTATAGGTACCAGGACCTATAGGTAAACAAAAGTTGGAGAAGGAAAACGAACGGGGTGTAGACAACAATAGCATTTTGTGATGACCTACCTACCCGACGCACTAGTATCGGCCTTCGCGTGATCTTATCGCTGGTAAATATTTCAAAATATTTTATTTATTTTACACCGTAAATATTTATCTCGCAAAAAATATGTCTTACGATTCAAGATGGCGATGAAATTACTCACGAGCAGTGTAAATGGGATTAACAGTCGTCAGTTCAGCCCCTGAAGACAGAATTCCCAATACAGCCAGCACGTATTCCGGTGAATTGTTCATCATAGTACAGATGATATCCCCGTCGGTTATTCCCAACTTGGACCGCAACTGCGACGCTAAGTTCCGGGAATATTTAAACAGTTGATGGTAAGTGTAAGAACGATTTGTTAAACCGCAGATCTGTAAGAAATCAAACCGATGTATATGAAAAAACAGATTATTTATTAAATTGTGGTGCTGAAATCTGTACTTGTCAGACGACAATCTTGATTGCCTACGACACGTAAGAGTGGTCCGTGTACTACAACTTTGTTATGTCTTGAGTCTCACGGTTGTGTTATATTAAAATTTATTTATTTTTTAATTTTCGCTTTTGTATATTTAAAATGGCTTTCAGAAGGGGTTGCAGGACATGTCTGGACATGCTAGGAATGTTATTTGAAAAAAGACATATTGCATAATAATATAGTTGCTTATTATTGTATAAAAAATTAGACCTGGCGGAATTCAAAATTAAATTGTCTTGCTCGGCTCCTAAAATTCCTGGCAAAAGTAAAAAATTACAGCTGTTTATAGTTTCTTTTCTCTGACCATAAACATTTTAAGTGTTTTAATAAAATGCTAATGACCACAATGGTTCTTTGAATAGGTTCATCCGAATCGGGTTTTGGTCGTGTATAAAACATTAAATCATTAGAGGAAAATGTGGATTAACTTTTCAAATACGAGTAAGTACTTAACAACATACTGTAGCTGTTTTATCGGGCCATCTAGCCAGATTCTCCCAGACATGCTCAATGATAGTTCGGTTCGGTATGTCGACGTCTTTATAAGGCGATTTCACTACGTTATCTGGTGTCCATATGGATTGGAGTCTCACTGTACGTGTTAAATTGCTGCTTATGATTCGTCTGGCGCTTCTTGACAGTGCTGATGTCATTTTTGGTGTTTTCTGGAAGCAAAGTTTGCAAAGATCATTACAAATATCACATGTCACAAAAATTTCAACCGGGAAGATGGGTACAAGGTTTCATCTTCATGAAATTCTGTTATAAAAAAGTGTCGGCGTCTAGATGAATGTTCGGAGGGACGGTCGGACATTACTGTTGTGTCTTGGTGTGGTGGGATGATAATTAAATATGACCAAGTGCGGGTAGTTTGAGATACGAGTGCCAGTACTATTTGTGATCAAGTGCACCTGCACTTGATCACAATTATCCGCAGTTCGGAGGCCTCGCGCTGGTAAGCAGACATGACACCCCACACTTTAGGCTACTCGTGACCACGGCCACTGTAATGTGGTCGAAACGTCGAGATAAATATTACTCGTGTGTTTAACGTACTGTTTTTAATATTTTAACTATAAACATAACTCTACATCTGGTAGCATGGTGAACGGATTGTGTTGCTCTGGGGATGAGCTCTAGTTGAGTTCAAAACGCGTCTGTGTAGTGTGGTGGTGATTATTGTAATTTGGGTGTGTTCTTGCAGTGTGTAGGAGAAGCTGCATGAAAACATTTGTTGCATAGACGTTTAGATAGTGTTATCACAAGGTCGGGGTAAGCATAATAATTGTTTTTAACTCATCAAAGGTAATCCCAATATAGATCCTGTAATAAAACATAATAAATAATGCAATCTGCTGTTGTATTCGGGATCTCCTTCAATCGCATTTTTTTTAGACTTACCTATTTTTTCGAATAATTGATTTGGCATAATAGTACTGTCGCATAGTAATACTTTGGCCTACTACTTTTTTGGCATATTAAGCTATTAGAATGATTTCACTTGGACTAATTTGTATTAGACTAATACACATTATGCATTTATTATTGTTTGGGCTATTGATTATTCGTTATAAATGAACAACAAAATATTAGGTTAGGTTAGATCACGTTAGGTACATTAGGTTAGGTTAGGTTAGCGTGATATCCACGCGCGAAGCGCCCAAGCAACGCAGAAATAGAAAGTCCGCTTCGCGGACCTCCGTCGACCTCGCCTTAGCTCCTAAATATATATTAACACAAAACTAACCTTTTCTCGTAGTGCATCAGGCTCGTGATTGTGGTTTGTAATGATGCAAATTTATTATTATGACTTTTTGTATTTATGCTATTTGCCGTTAGTCTCCATGAAGATGATGCTTTCTGTATTTTTAATTTTATACGCAAAAAAACATGCGTAATGATGAGTATGCACATCGCTAATTCATCTAAAAGCAATTATGCGTAACAATAATATTACAAATAATTTTATGCCATCCAATAGAGAACCGTTGTATTCACATAAATAAACTAACTATACTAGACATGCAAATAGTTCCCAAATTGTATAATTTTATACCTAATCTCCTGAGTTTAAAATCACTCTTCAGACTTTAATGTACATTAAGCACGCAAAGCTGAAACGTCGTTTACCTAAACCGGCGTCAATATTCGCATCAAAGCGGTGAAAATTTGTCGCCTGATAACTCGATAACGTGGAACGATATCGTGCGCGTAAGAATAGGCCTTTGAATTGTGGGGTAATATCATAATATCCATAATTTAGGGATGACTGTGTGGAAATGAGAAACTCGTGGGTTTGAAGTGGAATGACGTTGAAATAAGTTGGCAGTTGCTTATACTTGGTCTCTTTTTAGGGTTCCATTGTCTAGACATAGACTACGTAAATGTAAATGGGCGAGGCCTAAATGTCCAACAGTGGACGTCCTAAGGCTGATATGAAGATGATGAGTCTAGATGTAGGAGTAGTTTAGACGACCCATGACTAAAATCCTTGAGGTCTCGAGTTCGAAATCCGGTCAGGGCAGGTATTTATATGAAAAATACGAATGTTTGTTCTCGAGTCTTGGGTATTTTATTTGTATTATAAGTATTGTCTATGTATTTAAATATTTGTTTTATTTATTTATTTATTCCCATTTGCGAGTTCGCTTGTTACTCTCATGAAATTATACTTTGTAAGAGTTCTAGGCACCTAATTTCATTTCTTAAGATTCCATCCGTTCATTCGTTGCCTAGTTACTCATAACACAAACTTTGCTTACTTTGGGACCTCATCAATTGGTGTCGAAACGGAACTGTTATGTTTGTACACTTTTATAAAATTCTATACAATAAATATAACCAGGGTCGCTATCATCGAAACCGATGCATGTGGAGGACTAGGTGTAGTTCGTTACTGCTTTACTCCAAGGAAGATAGTGTTAGAATATCTTTAGATAGAATCTGACAACCGACAACTGTCCATATACCGGGTGTGGCATGTAATATGAGCAAATAATTAAAACATTGATCATACTTACTCGTCAAACCGAACAACATTAGTTCAGCGATTTGTAAAAATAGTTAGTTTTTTTTTTATATTTTTATTACACTGAAGTTTATTCGAAGAAGCAATGTAAAGCAAAATGCTTGATGTTTGTAGCGTGGCAGGCGACGTCAGTTGTGGTCTAGGATGGCGTACATTTTATTGATAGCAGTATTTAATTTGTATGAAAAAAGGAAGATTTAAATTATCCATTATTTTTTAAAGTCGCTGAACTAATGTTGTTCAATTCGACGAGGAGGATCTATGTTTAAATTTTTTGCTCATATTACAGGCCACACACCCGGTGTACGGTCACGATCCATTGTTAATTTGGGACCAATTTCGTGAAAAAATCCTTTGAATTGTCATACAAAATGACAGATATTCGATCTAGAGTGGGACCCAAATTAACTATTGTGACTGTACGACAAGTAGATATACCTGGATCTTTCTAACTACGGAATCTATTTTAATTCAAAGCTCCAACTTTTTTTGTAATGGTGCCGTAAAGTTGAACTTAAAAATTTAGATTTTTGGTCTTTCACACTTTTTGCCTTATTTTCCCCCCCTGAAGTATACGAATAAAAATAAAATTTCAATTATAAACGCAGTTATAAGAGACAATTAAAAATACAAATACTTCTCTTGTATTCATTAACTAATGTCTCGAATGAATAAACATAAAGCAGACGGAAATAAAATACAATATTCTTATCTATAAATATTTTACGTGAATATCTCGAATAAAAGTTATTCAAACACTCATTAAAGTTAATGATGCCTCTGTTTAGCACAGTAGTATTTTTATTTAATCCAAGATCACATGTCGTGTTCAAAACACACATACACTTATATATTAAGAAGTGTTCTATCGGACAACATTTTTAATTTTCATTCAATTTTTATGGAATAATCGAGAAAACAAACAAAAATGCAACGTTGCCAGCTCAGCAGGAATAGACGCTCTTAAACCGGCACTAAACAAGATAAAATAAAATTTATTTCTTTATTCAAAAACCTGGCCATACAGCGGGGAAATACTGCTGAGGTTATGGGCACTTTTGAGCCGGCAAGGCTACTACGAAACTCGAAGTTCGTATCGTACCGTCGCTCTCGTATTAAATAGTAGGTATAAGTGTCAGAGGACTGCTCGACACGAACTTCGAGTTTCGAGTTTCGTAGTAGCCGTGCGGGTACGACGCGGTGGTGGTTTTGAGTTTCAAATTTAGGTGTTTTTAGTTTGTAACAATTAAATTAAAGTTTTTTTTGGATTATTGTTTTTTATTATCTTAAAGTTCCCATGGCATTTAAGAATAAAATAAAAACAAATGCTATAAAATAGTCTTAATGTAATATGATGCATAAACGGCAATTAATAAATTAAAAAAAAACTCACTTTTAACCATCCGAAAAACACAGATTCTCGCTATAAAACAAAGAAAGTTAACTAAATAATAAGTAATATTAAATTAATAATTAATGCGATGAGAAATGATAAGTAATATTAAATCACACACAATGTGTCCTCGTTGGGACAACAGTACATACTGGTCGGAGCATTCAACGATACGTACTAGTGATGTGCTCAGGCATCCGCATCCGTAAATTCAAGGGAAAAAATATTCAAAAACCGAATCCATATCCGTTTTTTTGCGGGCCATCATAGCAATTTTTTGATTAGGAATTTCGTTAATTAGATAAGCTACAAGGTCAAAATCAGCGTTATAAAAAATGGGTGTGCAAAATTTTGCCTCCGCGTCGCTTATCCATATCCATATGCTTTTTGAATCCGTCCGGGAGAAATAGTAGTGCTTAGTGATGCCAAGATGCGATGCAATACACTGGGCGAATAATAATATATTTTTCCCGATGGCCAAAATACTAAAATTCCAACACGGGAGTGAATGATTTTAACCGTTTGACCTATCATCAGGTCAGATACGCAGGCAGTCACGGGCCAGTTCCATAATAAAAAAAACTTATTAGGTAAATTTTCACTATCAAAAATTGTATACCTCTTCACTGATATTGGTAAAAGGCCACCGTTTACGTAAAAATATTAAAATAGTCATTTGATTTCGTTATCTGCATCCGCATATCCACATAACGCGTTTATCACGTTCTGGCCCATCACTAGTACGAACAAAACCAGTTTCAATTCGAGTTCCAAAGTACAGATAAGCGATTATTCTCTCGTCGGATATAATAAACGGAAGAGGCACGGTGGACGGATGACCTTAAGAGGATCGGTGGCGGCGGATGGATGCGAGGGGCTGAAGACAGAGTGTTGTGGCGCGCCATGGAAGAGGCCTATGTCCAGCAGTGGACTGCTGTAGGCTGATGATGATGATGATGATGATGATGATGATTATAATAAACAGTGCATTACGAGTAATGCTGGGAATATATTGAGCTGGAGTCTGATTGATAGATTAAATTCGGTACATTAGTACCTACTATTTCGTCACTTACTATTAATGGTGTACAATAAAGAGTGATTGTATTGTATTTAACCTACCTACACGCGTGTTTAAGGCCTTTAAACACCGAACAAGTGAGAGTCTGACTCGGCACTCAGTATTTTATACATCTCTAACTAAACATCAATCAAATGAACTAGGTCTAGGTATCCTTTAAAGTTCATAAATCATACCTAATAGACAAATTATAATTTATTTTTTCCTAAGACCGACTTACGCTTGGCCAGTTGGACAGTGCGAGTGATCATATAAAAGGTAATAAGTAGAGTTTACAAGCTTTGGAAAACAAACCAATCACAATGATTGAGGTTAAGTCGCTATATTCTTGACAGAGTGCTTGTGGTCGTCGATTGAGGCTCGGCAGGGCCTTTGTAATCAGCGTTTTTCAAACGCGTCGTCAATGCGCGATCTAGAAACACGCGCTGAGAGCACGTTTTCCTTTCCATAGAGCGCTCATATAACTTGCGTGCGTATTACTTACGGGTACAAACGCGCGTCGACGGTGCGTTTACAAAACGCGGTGTGCAAAGTCCCTTAGTGAACCTTCATGGCAACTTTCTTGGGGAAAAACGTGTTGGTTTCCCGTTCCCGTCCGTAATACGAGTACTACAGGGCTGGAATCCGGAGTTTCTAGTTTGCAATAGAGCTCTGCTACCTACTCTCAGTCGCCTTTTACGATTGGTACAATAAATACTTAACGATAATTACATTCTAATTTTTTTTTAAGGTTATAGGTTAAGGTATACCGTAGGCGACAGGCTAGCAACCTGTCACTATTGTACCGTTTTTATCAAATTTGATAAAAGTGGCTCCGAAGCTGTAACGTTTCGTGTGCTCTGCCTACCATTTGGGAATACAGGCGTGATGTTTGTGTGTTTTGTGTGTTAATTTTAATACCAGATTTCAAAATTACGCACGTTACTGGGTCCCGAATGTCGCATATTATCTCACTAATGATAAGGAGTGATATAATTTATCAATGTATGAAGCCGGCATTTTTATCATAATCGCTTTTAACCAGTTTGTTAAGTGATAAGATATTTCAACAAGACAAAAATCATCTAAGATAGTTTGTAATATTTTTTATCTACACCCATATAGTAAATCCTCAATTATGCGTTCAAAACTCATAGGTAATGACCAGCATTACGAATTTGGATTCTATTATGAACACGGCTTTATCGTAATGGTCATACAACAGCAGGTCGTCGCGCGCGCAGCGGGCGCAGCTCGTGGGGCAGACATACCTACCTAGTTCTCGTTAATGCAGGTCATTCTCAATGGTTCTTGAACACATGATAGAGGATTTAATATATGGATATAGATAAAATATTGTATGCAGCTGTACGTAATTAGGCCTTAAAACACTCATGTGACCCTTTTATGAAACTCGGCTACGCCTTGTTTCATGAAACCACACTCGTGTTTTAAGGACCTCTATTACGATACAGTTGCATAAATAGCTATTAATGGCGACCTAAGAGCAGGCTTTTTCTTCACCCAAAGACTGAGCCTCGCAGTGCAGCGAGGCAACGCGGCCAGCGTCTTGGATACAATGCCCCGCGCTGCACTACCTTTGGAAGAGGAAGCCCGTTTTAGTTTACTTTATGCGTTTTATTTTTACAAGATTTTATTTAGTTTCACCTATCCCGTTGTCTGTCTGTCTGACTGTATGTCTGTAATCAAATCTTGTAAATTAAATTTGACCAATTTCCAGTAGTCGGATGACTTGAAATTTGGCATACTTATGTAAATTACGTGTCAATGCAACAATCTGGTAGTGACATCCTGGTAATTTGGCCAGGATAGTCTCCGCAGGACGAAACTCTTCGACGGTTAATGGAATCGACTTGAAATTTGGTATGCAAATATAGTTTGGGTGACAACGTAAGTTAAGACGACAAAAAGTACAGTCAGCAAAAAAAGTTTTATTAAAAATGAAATTTTAACTAAAAACTTTTTTATATAAAGATTTATTTGTATGAATAAATTGAGATATTGCCTTTTGGGATTTTAACAACCTTTAGATATACAGTTGTGGTCATATAATTAAGAACGATTTTTTATAGAGAAGATTTTTTCAAACTGACAAGTGTTACTAACTGCATGTATATTTTTGTACTTCTCTCGGTATCGTAAAACTTTTCCGTACTAGCGGTAAACTCATTTATACATATTGTAAACAACAGGCGCTAGCGAAGTGACCCTCGGTGATTTACCTGAAAAAGACCTTAAAGCTATGTTAAAACTAGAGAAAAATATATAGATACATATAATTATAACCGTACTTACCTTATATTAGTTTTTATAGTTTATTATAATAAACACGCATACAAAAGCGAGCGCGAGAGACACCTGTAACTGTATAATTGTATATCTGTCTATGTCAACGCAAACTGTCATGATCCGCGCCCCACCAGAGGGCAGTTGCAAATATACGAGCCGGACGGACGGACGGCGTGTTACCCTCGCGACCGTTTTTTCGCGAATCTTGTATTTTTACATTATTGTTTTCTTGTTTCCACATCTCCGCTGCACCTATTTTGCCATCTAAAGCTTACAAAAGTGGTTCTTCTAACCGGATCTGCGTTTTATTCTGCATGATACGTACGCCGCACAAGATGGTTAGTACCCGCAGCGCTGTAAAAAAAGAAAAAGATCGACAGATTCGTAAAGCGGAACAGGCCATGGAAAGCGAAGACAATGTCTACGAGCAACTCACGGAGGAGCCAGCTGATACAAACCCGAATCAGATGTTAAAAGGTTCGATAAGACTTATGTAGCAACCGATCCAGTTGCGGGTACGTCAACAAATCGTGTGTTGCATTTGGCTGAAAAAGTGCCGCCTCACCCGCCTGGTTCACGCCAAGGCAACAGCTCAAAGTCGAAGAAATCTACATCTACATCATATCAGCTAATTACCGAACGCAAGAAGCTAGAAATTCAGGCTGCTGAAGAACTGGCACGCATACAAACTGATCTTATAAAGAAAAAATTGGCGGCTGAACTAGAAGCCCTGGAAGAGAAATACAGTCACGCATCTTCGAAGGCAAGTCACCATCTGGTGGACGACAACAAAATAGTTGAGAACTGGATCGATCAAAGTCTGCAGGCGAATGCCAATCAGCACGAACACAACACGCGCAGCTGCCCTGCCCCACCCAAGGTCGTTCCTGATGCCGACGCTACCTTACTGCTAGCACAGGCTCTCAACAATCTGACGTCTTCGACCAAAAATCACGACCAACGTTTAATAAGTCGTTTGAGCACTCCGCGTGAATTACCTACATTTTCTGGTGATGCAATGGAGTGGTTGAATTTTAAGCAAGCCTTTGAAGAATCATCAGAGGTTTGCAACTATAGCATAAAAGAAAACCAATGGCGTTTGAGGAAGTGTCTCGTGGGGCCGGCGAGAGAAGCGGTGTCCGCTTTACTGATGAGTGGTGCTGCACCCGATATAATAATATCAACCCTCGAACTACAATTTGGAAACAGCGATGTGATTATAAATAAAATCATGAGCGACATTAAAAAACTTCCGCCGTTGTCCCCTAACTACATCTGCGAATTAGTGAAGTTTTCCATTAAAATAAAAAACTTTGTGGCAGCTGTACGAACTCTTGGACGAGACGAGTACCTCCAAGGAGTGAGCATATGTTCCATAATTTTGTCTAAACTTCCTACTGCTCTTCTCACTAAATGGTCTGATTTTATTCATTTCCACAAGAATACAAACAAGGATTCTAAACTAGATTTGCTGGCGACATTTCTATCCGAAGAAGCAACGAAAATTACAGAGGCTGGAATTAGTCAAATACACACCATTAACTACATCGATAAAGGCACGAGCAAGCAGCACGCAAACTTCGTAGTTAATCAACAAGAAAAATGTAAATACTGCAAGCTGTCATCGCACAGTCTCATTAACTGCAAGCTTTTCAAAAGGTCACTGCGCAAAGAAAGATGGAACTTCGTTAGACATAACGGGATTTGCTTTAAATGTTTATCAAGCAATCACGACAAAGAGAGTTGCCCAGCGCCGATGTGTGATAAAGATGGATGTGAGCAGCCGCACCACACGTTGTTGCACTACCCGCCGCAACCGTGGCCAACGTTAACATAAACAATAACAAAGTGTTATTAAAAATTGTTCAAGTGAAAATTCATGGCCCTAAGGGTGTGATCACAGCGCACGCGCTCTTGGACGATGGTGCTACCGTGTCGTTAATTTCCGCGGACCTTGTGGATCAGTTAAACCTAACCGGAAAATCTGAAACGTTACGTTTACGTGGCGCTTGGAACTCGGGTGAAATATTGTGCAAATCAGAACTTATTGACTTTAAATTGTCTAACGAAAATAATCAATTCTTTGGTTTGCGAGCGCGAAAAATATCGGAGTTAGACCTACCAGTGCAAAAGTTAACTAAAATAGACATTAATAATTATGATTACTTGTGTAATATAAAAAAGTATCTTCAAAATATTAATGTTAAACCTAAATTGTTGATAGGACAAGATAATTATCACCTCATGATGCCCTTAAGAATAATTTCACGAAATAATTGTGAACCTTGTGCCACCTTAACGCCATTAGGATGGTGTGTACACGGCCTTATAATGTCACCGCTTATTCAAGGGTCGCTAAGCCAGCGCCTGGCGTTATCAAAACCTATCGATCAAGTTATGTTACGTCACCCGGGCGATGCGAGCAGCAGCGCGCTGAACAGCGGTGGGCCGGCCGCACGCGTCGCCCGCCCCGCCCCGCGCGGGCGCACCCCGCTATCGCCTGCCAGCACAGCTGACTTACCGGCGGCGCCGGCCGAGCGGCCTCATATTAATGATTCACAATCACACACAATTTTATACATTGACTCGAGTGAATGCGCGAGTACCTACAATGAAGGAAAAATATTGCACGAGATGGTGCGTCAATACTTCGCGTTGGAAAGTATAGGCATTTGCCACAAAAAGAGAGAAAATAAAGAAGAACAACGCGCATTGTTTCTATTGAATGACACCGCAAGAATGACAAATGGCCGATGGGAGGTTGGACTCCCGTGGAGAAGTGAAGAACAGTTGAATAATTCCCTTCCAAATGCGGAGAAACGACTTAAGTCTATTGAAAATAAATTAAGACGCAATAAGGAGTATGCTCAGCGCTACCGGGAACGCGTTCAGCATTTATTTAAAAACGACTACGCCAGGGAAGTGACAGAAACTACAAGTACCGAAAGTCGGATCTGGTACCTGCCCCATTTCGGAGTAGACAACCCTCGAAAAAAGAAATTAAGGCTGGTTTTCGACGCCGCCGCTACCGCTAATGGAAAATCCCTAAATGACTACCTTTTGCAGGGCCCAGATTTATTACAGTCACTTTACGGTATAATGTTACGATTTAGAGAAAATCGCATTGGGGTCACTGGTGATATACGCGATATGTTTCTCAGAATTAAAATAAGAAATGAAGATCAAAACGCCCTCAGGTTTTTATGGCGCGATAGCGAAACACAAAATATAAAACATTATGCTATGACGTCACTTATATTTGGCGCCAACTGCTCTCCGTTTATCGCTCAATTTATTAAAGACAAAAATGCACTACTGTTTTCAAAGGCAAAACCTGATGCCGTGCGAGCCATCGTTAGAAGTCATTACATGGACGATTATTTAGACTCCATGTCCACTGAGAGCGAAGCGATAAAGCTGATAAATGACATTTCTACGGTGCACAGTTATGGGGGATTTGAAATGCGCGGCTGGACTTCTAACAACAAAAAAGTATTATTACATTTACCCAAAGACAAACTGAGTGACAATGGAGAAAGCCAAGTGATTAACGGGGAAAATAAATCCCAGCGAACCTTAGGGATGTTGTGGAACCCCACTGAAGACTCGTTGGCTGTGGATGTCTCACTGAAGAACATACCCGATGATATCCTCGAATTTCGAAGAATACCTACAAAGAGGGAAGTTTTGAGAATAGCAATGTCCATCTACGATATTTACGGAATTTTATCTCCCGTAACTATTCAAGGAAAAATATTATTAAGATCTATCTGGAAGACAGACCTTATATGGGATAGCAAAATAACAAAAGACTTGTTTATTGATTTCCAAGACTGGATCAATGGCTTAAAACAGGTTATTGACTTGCGTGTGCCCAGATGGTTCTTCTCGCTCACGCATACGAATGCGAACGTGAGTGCGAAAGAGACAGCAGGCGAGCTACAACTGCATGTGTTTTGCGACGCTTCGCCTAAGTCATACTCAGCTGTTGCATACTGGCGGTTAACTACAACAAGCGGCGATGTGTGCGTTTCATTCATTGCGTGCAAGAATCGAATTGCACCTACGAAACTAGTATCGGTGCCGCGACTCGAACTGCAAGGCGCGTTGCTTGCTGCCCGCCTGGCTAAAACAATACGAGATGAGCAAAGATTTAAATCAAAACAAACTTATTACTGGACCGATTCCACAACTGTATTGTACTGGTTGAGGAATGAAAATCGCAATTACAAAGAGTACATCGCAAATAGACTGGGTGAGATCGATGAATTAACTAGTTGTTTTGATTGGCGTTATGTACCTTCTCAAATGAACATCGCTGATTTAGCGACAAAGAAGACTCAATATAAGCTACACAACGACTGCAATTGGTTCAAGGGCCCAGCTTTCCTGTATTTTAAAGAGGACGAGTGGCCGACCGACATCTTATCGACTGAATTCATTAAGAAAGAAAATTTAGAACTGGTATTGGTAGTCCATCAGCAGCCTGAGAATTTGAACATACCAGAACCAAGTAGGTTTTCATCATGGATCCGTTTCCTACGCGCGACCGCTGCGGTTTTAAAGTTTATTTACAAACTGAAAAAGAATAGATCTGATCATTTGGAAGCTAAAACCATAGAACGTGCAGAGTGTCTAATCCTGAAATATTCACAAAGTCAATCTTTCAGGGAAGAAATAACACTGCTAAAGGAAAGAAAATATTTAAATAAGGATCACTTACCTGTACTACGAACTTTATCCCCGTACCTGGATGAAAATGGATTGATGAGAGCTGAAGGTCGAATCGATGCTGCAACCAATGTGGGTCCTGAAATGAAAACACCGATTATTTTAGAAGGACGAAATTATATAGTCAGACTACTTGTTAAATATTACCACGAGAAAGCCGCTCATGGATACAATGAAATGGTGGTAAATGAATTGAAGCAAAAATATTGGATAATTCGTATGAGGCCCACAGTTAAAGCTGTGGCTACTGAATGCTTAACCTGCAAGATAAACAAAGCTAAGCCCCATATACCTCGAATGGGTGAGCTCCCGGAAGCCAGATTAGCTCACCATCAAAGACCGTTCAGCTACTGCGGCGTGGATTTATTCGGCCCCATGGAGGTAACAATTGGTCGCCGCCGGGAGAAGCGATATGGAGTGTTGTTTACGTGCTTGACGGTCAGAGCGGTTCACATCGAATTGGTTCACACCTTGACGACGGACTCGCTCATCCTGGCCCTGCGTAGAATGGCTGCAAGGCGTGGTTGGCCACAAAATCTCTTTTCTGATAATGGAACCAATCTGAGAGGCGCTAATACCGAGCTCAATCTGGCTATTCAAGAGTTGGACGAAGTTACACTGACATCGGAAGCTGCCAACCGGGGTATTAAATGGTCATTTATCCCACCAGCTAGCCCCCACATGGCGGGGGCCTGGGAGCGCCTTATTAGGTCAATTAAGACTTCTTTAAAGGCAACTTTGAAGGAAAGAGCTCCTCGAGAAGAGGTGTTAACGACACTACTTGCAGAGGCCGAGAACATGGCAAATAGTAGACCATTGACCCACGTATCTGTGGAGCCTGGATGCCCTGAGGGACTTACACCGAACCATTTCCTTCTTGGGTCTTCGTCGAACCTGCCGCAAATCGGAATATTTGACGACTCTGACTTCTACTTAAAACGCCAATGGCGAATAGCACAAAGATTAGCTGACCAGTACTGGAGTCGATGGGTGAGAGAAGTCTTACCTGACTTGCTGCCGCGCCAAAAATGGCACGAAGAACACCGTAACCTACAGGTCGGAGACTTAGTGCTGGTTGCCGATCCAAACGCTCCTCGTAATCATTGGGCGCGTGGACTAGTGCAGGAGGTGCGCCCCGGCAAGGACGGGCGCGTGAGGACGGCCCTTATAAAGACCAAGTCGAATGTGCTGGTGCGGCCCGCAGCCCGCCTTGTACGCTTACCGGTGTGAGTGCTGCCGACGCAGCACTGGGGGGGAGATTGTAAACAACAGGCGCTAGCGAAGTGACCCTCGGTGATTTACCTGAAAAAGAGCTTAAAGCTATGTTAAAACTAGAGAAAAATATATAGATACATATAATTATAACCGTACTTACCTTATATTAGTTTTTATAGTTTATTATAATAAACACGCATACAAAAGCGAGCGCGAGAGACACCTGTAACTGTATAATTGTATATCTGTCTATGTCAACGCAAACTGTCATGATCCGCGCCCCACCAGAGGGCAGTTGCAAATATACGAGCCGGACGGACGGACGGCGTGTTACCCTCGCGACCGTTTTTTCGCGAATCTTGTATTTTTACATTATTGTTTTCTTGTTTCCACATCTCCGCTGCACCTATTTTGCCATCTAAAGCTTACACATATAATTGGCTAAAAAATAAATATATAAACTTTATACATTACATCTAAACCTAGTATTACTACTTACTGGCTGGTCATATAATTAAGAACGCTGAATAGTTTATTTTTTATTCAAATTTACATAGAGAACAGACGGCCGCTTTGTGGTTTTAGGTTATTATTCGAATAATTTTGGCGCCATTTAGTGCCGTAAAAGTCTTAAAGGCGATTGCTTCATATAAAAACAATGGGGAAAAATAAAAGTTGTGATAAATCTACAAGAGAAGTAATACTAAAACTTTGCGACAAGAATTGGTCGTATAAACACATAGCCGATCATCTGCAATGTTCAAAAACTATGGTTTCCACGCCATAAAGCATTTTGCCACGTCTCAAACTACTTCAAATGTTCCGCGTGTACCTAGACAAAGAAAGTCATCTCGTCGAGATGATCGAAATATCGTTCGTTTGGCAAAACAAAATCCTTTTAAAGGGTCTAATACCGTCTAATGAGTTAAGAAAAAAATATTTTGGCGAAAACAACCCTTCAGCAATCTCGGCACGCATTACTCGAAGGCGTTTGGTAGAAGAAAAGTTGCACGGAAGGATAGCAAGGAAGGTGCCTATGTTGAAACGGTGTCATAGGCAAGCCCGGCTTGCATTTGCAAGAAGATATGAAAACTGGACAGTCAGACAGTGGAAAAAACGTTCTTTTTTCTGACGAGACAAAAATAAATAGGGTATGTTCTGATGGCAAACGATATGTAAGATGGCCTTCAAATAAAGCATTCGACCCAAAGTACACAAAAGTGACTTTAAAGCATGGCGGGGGAAATGTAAAAATTTGGGGATGTTTTTCTGGACATGGTGTTGGACCTGTTAGGCTGATAGAAGGAAACATGGATCAATTTCAATACAAAAACATACTGGAAGAAACAATGTTACCATATGCTGAAGGCGTGCTTCCGGTTATTTGGACATCCAGCATGACAATGATCCCAAGCATACTGCACGTACCATTAAGGAATTCCTCACATCGCAATCAGTTTCTGTCTTAGATTGGCCAGCCAACAGCCCCGATCTTAACCCATAGAGCATCTTTGGTGCGAAGTCAAGAAAAAGGTTTTCAAATCGACAGTGTGCAATTTAAGAGAACTGTATGACGTATTCTTAGAAGAATGGAACTCTATATCTCTTGCGAAATGTCAAAAATTGATAGATTCAATGCCTCGCCGGTGTAAGGCAGTAATAAAAAGCCGTGGACATGCTACTAACTATTAATTTTAGTTAAAATGTATTAAATTCCTTTTTTTTCTGTACAAACTTCACGTTAGTGTGATTTAGTTAATCTAAGTTTCAAATAAAAAAAACTTTCGAGCAGTTCAATAAATCGTTCTTAATTATTTGTCCAGCTTCATTACTATTTTAATTTGTTACTAAAGAGAATAAAAACAAAATTTGTAAAAAAATGTCAGCAATTTTATTATTTATTCTTAATCCCGTTTGCTCTATTCATGTGGCTATTTCATAACGTAACTAGTTACTTCTAAGAAGGAACCACGACTACACATGACATGATTTAGTTAAAAATAATCTGGAACTTCAAATCGTTCTTAATTACATGACCACCACTGTATCTTTGACCGAGATTATTAACCCCTTCTTGCACGGCGGCTACGTGCACTGACACTTCTATTGGATGCACCCACCGTTGTGCAGTCTTGCATGTGTATATCTAGGTATAGGTAGTGCCACGAGGAATGAATTGAACGATTACACACACAGCTACATGAAGAACTGCTTGCACAAAAGAAGAATGAATGAAATTAATGAGTGAATGTCAAAATCTCGCTGTCATTACATGACATGTTCTTATGTGCGCGTGACCTCAACTCTGGTGGCACTTCCCTCACGATATTTTCCTTCAATAATAAACTTCGTGATAAACATTCAAATGAATGAATGAATGAATGAATTAATAAGACTTAAACTCACCATCCTTCGCTTGAGAGGCCTAAGTTAAAACCACAAGGCTAACACGACTTCACAGTTGGGTATATAACCTAACCAAAAAAAAGATGGAAAACCCCTGACTTTGTTACTTCAAAGCTCAATATCTCAAAAACGGCTAAACCGATTTTGATAAAGCATGTCTAAGAACCATTGGTAGAAACCTTGATTTCAAATAAAAAGCTGCAATCAAATCGGTCCACCCGTTTAAGAGCTACGGTGCCACAGACACACACATAGACATATAGCGATCAAACTTATAACACCCCTCTTTTTGCGTGGGGGGTTAAAAAATACTATTGTTTTAAGTCGCGGGTGAGCAAAGTAATTCTTTATACAAAGTTCATTGATGTGCACCTCCGCAAAGTAACGCCTGATTCAATAAATCGCTATCGTTTAATCATACCTACCCCCAGAAAAAACAGAGTTGAGTACTGCTATCAGAAGTTACAGCATACAAAAGCTCAATTCATAAAATGAGTCTGCTAGCAATTTAACAACCGAATACTTTCTGAACAGCAAAATGGAACTGCTGACACAAAATTTATACAAACAAAAGACTTGCGAAAATTCGACAATCGCGATTTAATGTTTAAATCAACTTCGGAATTCAGTTTTGCAAGACAGCATAACTTGACAGCTAAGTTTTCTAACTCCGAAGAGTTGTGATGTAACTATTAGTTAGTATGAGTTTAAAACGTGACTACGAAGCTTGAGGTCCCGGGTTTGATTCCCGTGTCGGGGCAGATATCTGTATGAAAAATACGAATGTTTGTTTTTGGATCTTAGGTGTTTAATATGTATTTAAGTATGTATCTATCTATATAATTATATTTATCCGTTGCTTAGTACCCATAACACAAGCTTTGTTAAGCTTACTTTGGGACTAGGTCAATTGGTGTGAATTGTCCCGTGATATTATTATTATTATTATTATTCTCTTTATTTATTTTTTTATTCTTAGGATTAGGTTTTTATAATAGTTATAAGAAGTAAAATACAGAAAAGTACATACAAAATAAAAATATTATAAAAACCTAACCTAGTTTGCCGCCGGTAACCGGACAGGGCCCAAGCTACCGGTGGTCAGAGCCGCAGAGTGAGGAACCTCCGGACGATGCGTGCCGTGTCCAGAAGTACCGCCTTCTGTATCTGGCCCTTGATCCAGTCATCAAGCGAGAGTCTCTTGAGATGTTGGTCGAGACTCTTCGCTATTAGGCCGTTTGCCGAAACGACTATCGGGACAATGATCGTCGAGTCAACATCCCACATTATTATTATTATTATTAAAAGGATAAACCTCTTCTAAATATTTTATCCTGAATTTGTTAATTCCATTTATTTTTGTACTTATAAAAAATATATGTGTGTTTATTTAATGTTTAAATATGTATTTATAAATATTTAACACTGTATAGAATTATTTTTTCGAACAAGATCGCGGGATTATAACCATGTCCATATTAAGATTTCTACTCAAAATCCCGCGGTGTTGCACCGACCGTGCGAATAACTGCATTATTATGAAGCTAACAACGTTAGGTATGTAAGTATAAATAACGATGCAACAAGTATGGTGTTTACACACGAGCCATTTAAGTCAATAACATGCCTTCAAGTATTTTCTCAACTCCGCGATCCCACATTAAAGTTCAGTAACACAACCTATATCTGCTTAACACAACTGACTTGCTCGATTACGACGCGAATCGTCTTCGCGGTACATTTAGCAATTGCCAAGCGATCGGGTTGAATGAACCTTCTAAAACGGGAAGTATTTAAAGTAATGTCGCATCTAAATCATCTTAGAGGTAACGGATTAGCTTGAAGTACTTTTCAGGAGCTTGCCGTGTTTCAGACATCATTTTTGTTTCTTCACGGGATAGTTGTTCTTTGTGGAGGGCCATTACAATGGTATGGACCCATGACCTTTTGCTTTACTTACTATATCTTGCTATGCGCTTAATCTATCCACACTAATATTATAAATGCGAAAGTGTGTGTGTTTGTATGTTTGTATATTTGTCCGTCTTTCACGTCGAAACGGTGCGACGGATCGACGTGATTTATGGTATAGAGATAGTTTATGGGCCAGAGAGAGTGACAAAGGCTACTTTTACCCCGGAAAAATGCACAGTTCCCGAGGGACCAGTGCGCAATAACCGAATTCCACGCGGGCGAAGCCACGGGCAAAAGCTAGTTTGGGAAATAAATAAAAAACGATGCATGTAATTTTACTATTTAAATTTAGGTACTTATAATGTATTCTACAGCAGCACCTGAGTTCTACAGACTTCAAGTGCGATAAAGACTATGCCTATTACTATCTTAATGAGGCGAGCTATACGGGACGACCCCTTATTTCTCGTAGTCCAGTCACCAGCATTAATATCTGCCACAGCGGAGCGCTTAAAAATATATGACCCGTCCTTCCGGCCCTAGAAATAGAGTCGTATCAGATATTTATGCACGCTTGTTGTGTCAGATACTGGTGCTGGTGACTGTACCACCAACTTGTTTCAACAGTGGGTCGAGCTAACCTTTCCGTTCATCGATATATAATCGAATCCTTTTAATCGAAGCGTAGATTAGGTACGTTGTGTAGGTGACAAAAAACCCCTGACTTTGTCACTTCATAGTTCAATATCTCAAAAATGTCAAAACCGATTTTGATGAAACATGTCAAAGAACCATCGCTACAAAACCTGCTTTTGAATTAAAAAAACCGCATGCTAAACGGTTTACCCGTTTAAGAGCTACAGTGCCACAAACACACACATAGACAGGCAGACAGACACACATAGCAGGCAAACTTATAACACCTCTTTTTGCGTCGGGGGTTAAAAACAAGCATCTTATGGCATAATAAAGTGTTCAACAACACAAACCTAATTCTGCCGTGAAGCAGCAGTGCTTGCACTGTTGTGTTTCGGCGTGGAGAGTAAGACAGCCGGTGAAATTACTGGCACTTGAGGTATCCCATCTTAGGCCTCTAAGTTGGCAACGCATCTGCAATCCCCTTGGAGTTTCAGGTGTCAATGGGCGGTGTTGATCTCTTACCATCTCAGGAGACCCACTTGCTTGTTTGCCATCCAGTTGAATAAAAAAAAATGTTATTCAGCTACTCATTTATGTTGCCTAGGTATCATATCGAAAATTCAACGCAAAGTACATGATACGAGGAGCCTGGAACTTTCTACGTGAATGAACACAAGGAGCACAGGTCGGTAGCAACTGGATCGTGCGAACGAATATCTGAAATGACAAGTGGAATTGAAGATATTGATAATATTCTACGGTTCACTCCTTCCGAGTATCGCTCCACGTGGAGTCGTTTAAAATGAGAACGTTGTTAATTTCACATGGTTAAAAGCGAAAAATTAATTCATGGGTGACTGATTTTAAAAATGAGAAAGTTCTTCGAACTGCATCCAAGCGTATGTATGCGTGATAAGTTGCTGCCAATGAGGGCTATCGCGTATGAATTCACCACTAGAGGCGCTAGTGTAGCGTGAGGTCTCCGTAATGTCAAATCCATATTCATATTCATATTCATTTATTGCGATCATGTTCATTTGTACAATTATCTCATAGTTTTTGGGTGAGCAACGCGGGTTTATTTAAAATTAGAATAATTTTGTGAATATTTTGCAATACCTGAAATTAATTATTGCAAATATGCGTTCCGGGGCAATTAATCTCTGTGTTTTGAGACAGTTTTGTCTTTCGGAGACCTTTGTCCTCCCTTTTTTACGAACAAAACGGGAACTATGCAACACTGTGGCATGCTCGATATTTTTATGGTACGATTTTAAGGTGTATTAAATATGATTTTAAACTAAACTTTGTTTTCACGCCTGTAATAACAGACTTTGAAAGCCATACTTAAAAACCTCACGCAACAGTGCGCCATCTAGTGAGACCTCATTGCACAACAGGGCTTCCGACTAACCCACGCGAAAATTTTGATCGTTTGCACAAGTACACCAATATTGACATGTACACAAAAAAGTTTTTCATTTTTAAATAATCTTATAAATAATAAAACATCTTATATAAGAAAAAATACGCTTTTATACATGTTTTCGAAATCAGCAAAAAATCAGCCAAGAGCGTGTCGTACACGCCCTGGATAGCGTTCCGTCGCCATTACGAAAAAATCTAATAATATTTTTCTAAGGATTTCGTATTGTGTACTGAATCTTCCAAGTTTAGGTACCTATATTTTATACATTAGGCTGCTATTTACTCTTAAACTACTAATATGCTCAAACAATCTTAGCCGCTATAATTTTCCTTGTATATTTGATATATTTACAACCATTCTGATTTTTTTTAATTTTTCCACCCAACAGTTTACATTTTAACGCTCGATTTCAATGAAAATGTGCACTTTAAAGTTGAATATTTCGCAAACAGAGCACTGAATAGAAACATTGTTGTAGCAACCCCCCAATGGTTGTAAAAGACCTATCCAACGATACCCCACAATATAGGGTTAGTTGAGAAAAAAAACACCCCCACTTTACGTCTATGGGAGGGAACATATTTTTTTTTTTTTACCTTTTTTTTTTACCACTTTGTCGGCGTGACTGAAATGTATATTCATGTCAAATTACAGCTATCTAGTACTAACGGTCTCTGAGCTTACCCGCGGACAGACAGACAGACAGACATGGCGAAACTATAAGGGTTCCTAGTTGACTACCGAACCCTAAAAAGGGGCGCATCTGAATATAATACGTAACTTAGGTTTGCGAAAGAATGTAAGATGCGTCTATCGCGTAACGGCAGTAATATCGACCCACACCTTTTGGAATAAAGCATTAGTTCCATGAACACCGCCAATACCTTTCCTTGGAGATTGATAAAAGCTAATTAATTACCTGCCCAAGAAAGCCGCAAGAATGCATAGAACTTATTTCATAAAATATATTTTCGTACTAACCAGATACTTTTCCGTACGATGCAGCAAGTAAATATGTATCACTAGCCGCTACCCGGGGATTCGGTCTTGTAAACATATGTGACCTGGCAGTCGAATACCTAGATATTACAGAATTGTGCTAACTTCTTCAAATTTCTATTTTGTTTCTTCTTTCGTTGGAATTGTTCTTTAACTTTTTTGTTTCCTTCCTTTCCGATTCCTTTTGTAAGATTCATTTTTTATATGATGCTGTTTCATTTAATATTCAATCAATCAATTATAACTGATGCACGCCGAACGACGTTCATTTTGCTGAAGAAAGAAAGAAAGAAAGTACCACCTAAGACTAAGACTAAAACTAGCACTAAAACTATGTTACTTGGTGACACGGCAGGATACCAAAAAGGGTCTCCACTCAGCATGTGTTGCCGCATATTATGTGCAGTAACGCTAGTTTTCTGTGGAGCCACCACTTACTCCTACACTTACTCTCTCTCTCTTGTTGGTTCACTATCTACAAGCATTACGCCCACTTTGCCTCTGTTGCAGAATTTTATCCCGTGAGAATTGCGCAAAGTCCGCTCACATTCCTAATCTTTAACTATAAAGGTACCCCTATGCAAAATTTTCGCTTTTTTACCCGACTGCCCGACAGAGGGTTATATTTTTCGAGCGTATGTATAAATAAATGAAGTCACATCTGACCTAAATTTTAACTCCAGATCTTCAGTTTGCAAGTTCGACACTATACCTAACCGAAACCAAAATTACCGATTTAATTGCGCGTAAAATTTACTAAAAAATAGACGAAAATTCAAAAACACGCGCTTTCCCAGAAATAAGATCAAACTAGATCGATTGTTAACCCCTAAAGCCCTAGCAAATTTCCTCGAAATCATTAGAACCGTTTCCAAGATAACTGAAATAACACCTACCTTTTGTATAATATAAGATACAAAATTGTTCGTATAAAGATAAAAGATTTACTCATACAAATTTTGAATTTTAGATAATCCTTTACAATCTTTAGAAAACGTAGTTTAAAATTGAACGCTGCTTAACTAAAAGTTTTGAAGTAAGTTCGAAAACGATGTACTTGCCTAACTTTTTGCCATTACTAGTGCTATTTCTTAGCAGCAACTAAAACCAAGTAAACGACAAAATCATTTCTTTTTACCCATATCATTTATTTTTGTACCCTTTGGAAATATTTTAGATTTGTTTGTCTTATCGGTATCTCATTATTATCATTCCCAGTCTTAATACGTACCATTATTAAGAACAAGTATTCTTTCAGAATCAGAGGGATTGGGCTGGAGTTACCACAACTCGCCACTTGCATCCACCGGTTATTCGCGATGTCGTCAATCCACCTATTAGTAGGTCTGCCAACGCTTTCGCAGAGACTAAGTTTCGTTAAAAGTAACATTTTGTGGTCCTCCATAACAAGAACTCTAGTTCCTCTGCACATCTTCTCATTACTGATTCGATCTTGCAGAAAAACAATCAAAGTTTAGGAAGTCATTATCCTGAGACACATTGATAAATAAAATACTAAATTGACCGGTTCAACTCGTGATTATAAGCCCGGAGTGGTCCGGACCGTGATTCATCGTGAGTGGTCATTGATGTGTCAATTCTTATTTACTTTTCTGAGCTGAACTCCTGACAATGTGCCATTGCTACATACGCGGTTTTGCACTGCCGCAGCGGTATCACGTACGCGTTTAACAACTTAAGTTTGTAAGCTCTCGAAACTTGAGATCACAAACAAGAGACATAATTAAATTTAAAGACTA
This sequence comes from Choristoneura fumiferana, assembly GCF_025370935.1. NCBI lineage: Eukaryota > Metazoa > Arthropoda > Insecta > Lepidoptera > Tortricidae > Choristoneura > Choristoneura fumiferana. The sequence continues at coordinate 14,952,002 of NC_133478.1, forward strand.
CCCCATTTAGTTATTCATTTCTCTGAAATGTCAGAGTGCGGGTTAATTCTAGTCTATTAACGAAGTTGTCTTACTTATTACATTGTGAAGTGAATGCTGTTTTGAAAAGAATGATACAGTGTATCAAAAGGTGTCAAGTCATGTCAAAATATATTTATTCAATTTTGAGTAGACTGTAACAGACACTTATAAATGACAAAAATCTACCATCACGGAAAAACCTCTGTTGAGAAGATCCCGGCAGGAAACTCGTCTAGGGATCGTCGAGAGTTCAACGAGGAATCCTGGGTGCTGTGCAGCGAAGGAAGACATCTTTGAGAACACCCCCACAAAATTGCGAATCAATTCAATGGTGTGTGTGAAGTTTTCATTCCGTGCTCGGCCTGCGTAAGAGGAGGCTTGTGCCCAGCAGTGGGACGTATATAGGCCGTGATTATGACTATGTTCCATGAACACCCTGTTAGTTAACTCCTTTATACCACAATCATAATATCAAACTGTATTGGTAGGGCTTCATACCTTCGTACGGCGTTCATTTACCACTCCAGGAATTAGTTTAGTGCATAATATGAGTACCTACTGAGCGAAGCCGGGCAAAATTTAAGCCTGTAATGCTAGTTGTACAATTAAAATGGAACTAAGTGAATAGAACTAAGTGTATGTGAGTGATCTAAGTGTGTAAGTGCGACCTTTGGCCTCATCTGCACTTAAAATCAGGAGAGATAGGGGTCAATCACGGTGAGTTATACGCAAAAAAAACTAAGGGGCTGTTTCACCATCCATTGATTAGTGTTAACTGGCGGTTAGGTGTGATGCCGTCTCTATTTGTTTTGTTCGAATAGACAGAGACGGCATCACATTTAACCGTCGGTTAACGCTAATCAATGGATGGCGAAACAGCCCCTAAGTGAATGCATTTTTAACGGTGCACTTTGAATTAAGCAATAGCCTAACAAACTTAGAAAAGTTTAAAACCCTTCGATATAGTAATTTCTAAGTTCAATATCTCAAAAATGGTAAAACCAACTTTAGTGAAACATAGCTTAAAACTACCGCAAAAAAACTTGCTCTCACGTAAAAAAACCGTATCGAAATCGGTGCATTGCTTTGAGAGCTACGATGCCACAGAGACAGAGATTGGCGTCAAACTTATAACACCACACTTCTTGCATAAGGGGTTAAAAAAAACTTCTTTAGTACTCATTACTAAGTACTTAGTTTTATTGTTAGTACTCATTCCATTTTAGATAGTTTAGTTCAGTTTATTTATTCATTCAATACATCATTACATTATAATTTACATAAATGTCATTATAAGCATTTGTATTGAAATCGTCAAATAAATAAGATTAGTAATAATTATAAAAATAAATTCTAAGCATGTCATTGAATGGAAAAATTAAATCAGACTGGTCTCCTCAAGGGATCGTCAGACTGAAAACACATTGAAATATATATAGAAAAATGGCGAAAATGTCAAGGATATGTAAAGATTAATACATTAGGCAATAATGAGTAAACATTTAACACGTTCACTGCGGGTTTCGGTCGAATAGACCATATGCACATCTAGCCTGGGTGCGGCCGAAAAAATTACTTGAACATACCGCTGGTGCGGGGATAAGTTTAAACAGGTTTATCAGCTGATATGAGTGAGACAGTTATGTTTGGAATGCCCTCTTTTAAAGTAATCAATCCCTATAAAAAAACGCCATCGATCCTTTAATGCCTATACCGACTGAAAGAAAAAAATAACGTCTGGTGCGGTATAGGACTTAGTGACCCGAGCCCAATGACCCGATAACGCACTAGATTATTGGCTATTATCTAGTGCAGTGCTCACGATAAGAACCAAAGATAGTTTCCAAGAGTGATTTGCAAATTAACCGAAAACAAACGCTGTGTTTGACAATTAATACAGATTTGGCTACAGGTCATTGCTAAAAATGGGAACAAAGAACGAAATTTTTCTGGGCATATACAATTACGTTAAAACTTGGAGCAGCAAAGATACCGCAAATAGAGTGAAAAAAGTCAAAACATATGTGAATATTGTAAAAAATCTGTTTTGGCCGCGAATGCTACATTAACACATACATCTGAAATTAAAAAAAATTGTTTTGCTCGATATCGATGTTTTCGTTACCCCTGCAAACCTAAAATTCTATCGACAGTTTTTTTCTGTCAGTGCGTATATCGGGCATAAAGGATCCCGTCAGTTTTAACACATATGTTCAAATAGTATTAATGGTTGCAATCTAACTTACGAACTTAACTGTACCAAGAGCAACTCTATGACTACTATTACAATTCAAAATTACCAACATTTATTATAACTATGGCAGATAATCACCTTTTTAAGACGAGCAAGTCAAACGGGTCCTTTCGACCCGCAAACGCTCTAACAAAAAGTCGAATGTCGGATCTTACATACCCTATGACGCACCGATTTAAAGCCTTCGAAATTGTTTCCCGCAGTGAACGTGTTAATAAGATGATAAGATCTCCATAAGCACTTTATTATTTATGTATCGCTATGAAATCCCCTTGGTAGTTAAGTACATAGTTATACAAGTTGTTTTATTAATGAAGCCCGTTATTCTACTTCTCAATTCAGTAGAAGAGTAAAAAGTTAAAATTTGCTTGCTTTCTAGCATTGATAGTCCCTGAGCAAAGCCGCGGATGGACGGACAGGCAGACAGACTTGGCGAAACTATAAGGGTTCCGTTTTTGCCATTTTGGCTCCGGAACCCTCAAAAGTTATAGTATTAAAACAATATGTTTAGTGAGTTTTCCAAAGTTTATAGTGAAACAAATAAAGTTTGTAATGTTTTATTACTATAAATTTATTTCAAACGTATATATAAGCTACAAATGGCCATAAACGGTACAATGGCCACAAACGGTACTTCTGCCCTAAATTAATTTGTCCGGATATTTGTTATCGAAGCTCATGTCAGTTTCTATGGTGTACATGAAAAACAGGATCGGTATTTCCATGTCAGTATTATTCGGCCCGGTAAAGAGTATCACCTGTCAAAACGAACGATTTAAAGACACATAAATTATTTTTTAACGTTTTTTATTCTGGACTATGGAACAACCCGTAACCGACCGGACTGTTTTAATTTGGCGGTAAAGAAAACTCTTTAATTTTTTTTAACTAATAAATGCTACTTAAAAATCTGATATTTCAAATTGATATAAAAAGTTTTAAGCGTTTCTAAATTTTTCATCCATTCCCCATTATAACATTCAATTTTATGCAACATATTAGCAAACCATTATTTAAATTACATATATCTGGTACTTCCTTTTGAAATAGTTTGGATATGATTTGACGAAGTTGTATATTTCAAAAATATATACCTAAACATGGAACTGTCAATAGATTCAATAGTTTGAAAATTGGCTTACAAGATCTTGGATAAGGTCGCAAGTTTTAAATGGGCAATTTAACAGATTTATTCAATACGATACCTGTCAAAAAGTAGGTACTCAATGAGTAAAAATATCGAGTACAAAAGTCATCATCATCATCATCCCAGCTTTTATACGTCCCACTGCTGGGCACATGCCTCCTCTCAGAACAAGAGGGCTTTGGCCATAGTTCCCACGCAGGCCCAGTGCGGATTGGGAACTTCACACGCACCATTGAATTGCTTTGCAGGTTTGTGCAGGTTTCCTCACGATGTTTTCCTTCACCGCAAAGCTCGTGGTAAATATAAAATGTAATTCCGCACATGAATTTCGAAAAACTCACAGGTGTGAGCCGGGGTTTGAACCCACGACCCTCTGCTTGAGAGGCGATAGGTCAAACCACTAGGCCACCACGGCTTCAATCGTGTCCCTACTTGGAGGGGAGGAGAGAGAGAGGAGCTAATTCCACTTATACTTACATTGTTTTTGAGCAATAAATATTCTGTTTATTAATATTTACTGAATTTCCCCATAACAGTACTCGTATACCTTATCGTAATATTGACACAAACTTGCAAGGTATGGGCTATAGACTTGAAAATAACATTTAAATGACTTGATGAGAATACATCTGCGTAACTGTAATGAATCTGATGCAAATGACTGCAGTTCTGAGTTAATTCTGAGGGGCAAAGTGGCGCAAAATAGTATTCCTCGCGTTCACTAGTCTTAATGGTCTTTCGTGTAATTACTGTAGAACTTAAGACCTCGGTCATTACTCATTTTGTTATTACTTATCTAAATATTTTGACTTAGACCTTGAAATAACCCATCAGATGTCTGTTTGGTCTGTCACAACTTTTTTCATAGAAACGCGCAGAGCTGATTAAATTAAATACTTGAAAACGAGCAACTCTTGTTTTCTGTATTTCGGGGATCTTTATCGGCAGTCAATCTTATCCCTGGCAAAATGCGTGTTTTGAATTACAAACATACAAACACACACACACACACACACACACACACACACACACACACACACACACCGCACAAACTCAAATTCAAGACCATGTTCACAGGAAAAACGAGAGCAAAATTTTGTACGAGTATGACCATTTATCTTAACTACCTGTCCACCTTTCGCTTGTTAACAAAACTCCCCACCACATGCAACACAAGCGGAACAAGTCTAATTAAGTGAAGACCTGATTTCAGATCAGCTCAGTTAAGCCAATTCAATATGCCAGTGTCAACAGGCGAAATAAGTTGGAATTCAGAACAAAGAAAGCCATTTAAGTCACTGTATAGTTCTACGCAGGCAGTTAGTTAGTTTCAGGTTCTTACACCGAACGAAAATACAGCTTTTTTAATTCATATTTTTTAATTTACGAGTAACTCAATTTAAGTATTTGAATGTGTTATTTAATTCAACTTAATTTATTTCACTTCATTAACCCATGTTTCCATATATTTTGTTCTTGGTACTTATTTATTATTGATTGTGTACATACCTATGGAGTTATGTCTGGATTAAATTACATTAAATTTTATTTTTTCATATTATTTTTGTCCTCCGGTAAACCTTTTTAGGTTAAAACAAAATATATTTTACGATGATCGCGACTATGGACGCCAGCAAAACAATGCAAATTAAAAATACGGAGATAAAAAATAATAAGGGTTCCGTTTTTGCCATTTTGGTTCGGAACCCTAAAAACCTGCACGACAGGCATCCCTTTAGAGTTCCTTGGTTAAGTACTTTAACTCTAAAACATTTTATAGTTGAGATCTACC
>NC_133478.1:14957315-14965672 GCF_025370935.1 Choristoneura fumiferana
AACAACTTTAAAAAGATTGTGGTGTGTGTGTGTGTGGTGTGGTGTGCGTGTGTGTGTGTGAAAACAAATATTTTATATAATATATAATATATATCATAGAGTACTTAGAGTAAAAATTATATGTGTGGAGTGCATTAACTCCTACTGGTTCCGGCAGAATATCAGCGCTGTGACAGCAATGTCGCAGCACATGCTGAGTCGGCGCTTTTTCGCGGCTGCGCCGTGACAACTTAATTTATATGTAACATTTTGAATTCATTTGTTTTTGTACAATTGTCATGGCATGTTTGTGAATAAAGTTTTTTATCTATCTATCTAAATCCGTCCAGCCGTTTTAGCGTGAACGAGTAAGTAGGATTTTTACGAACAATGTGACCGAAGTGCTCACTCGTCATCATCATCATCATCAGGCCAATATACGTCCCACTGGCAGGTCACAGGCCTCTTTTCATAATGAGCTTTGAAGAGGGCTTACACACTGGTACTCATGATGAATATCGAATTAAATAGCTATTAATTGTTTATAATATTAAAAAGCCGTGGTGGCCTAGTGGTTTGACCTATCGCCTCTCAAGCAGAGGTCGTGGGTTCAAACCCCGGCTCGCAACTCTGAGTTTTTCGAAATTCATATGCGAATTACATTAAAATTTACCACGAGCTATTGCGGTAAGGAAAACATCGTTAGGAAACCTGCACAAACCTGCGAAGCAATTCAATGGTGCGTGTGAAGTTTCCAATCCGCACTGGGCCCGCGTGGGAACTATGGCCCAATCCCTCTTGTTCTGAGAGGAGGCCTGTGCCCAGCAGTGGGACGTATATAGGCTGGGATGATGATGATGATGATTAATTGTTTAACACGGACAACAGATGGTGACCTTCGTTTCGCCGAGTTTCATTACGCAGATTTTCGTTTCGCAGACAAACATGCAGATTTTTCTTTGGCTGAGCAACGTTGGTATAATTTCGTTACGCCTATTATTCGTTTCGCCGAGTAGTCGCAGGAAGAATAGCGATAAGCAGATTTACGTTTAGTAGATTGTTTGTTTCATAATTGTTTCAGTAAACCGAGCAACTGTTCGTCGAGACACAATAACCAGAGTTATCATATTATGGCATTCATATTGTTAAGTAGATTTAATGTTCAGTCGATTTTTTGTTTCGTAATCTGCGTAGATAAAATCGGCCAAACGACAGGTAGGATTTTACTGAGTTGACTATATAATATACTAGCTTTTATCAAAATAAAGTTAGGTGCGACGACGAGCGTCAGCGAGGAGGAGTGTTAGGTAAAATTGCGACCAACAACGCACGAGCCGAGCGAGCGAAGCGAGCGTGCCGCGGCAGCGGCCGGCGAAGTGTAGAACGAACTGCTAGCATCGCGACATTGTTTGTTTAGACTCCAATACAAAAATAAATACAAACGATGGTCAAAAATACGTTTATTACTTGCGTTATATGTTTAAACTTGTGAGGTACATAAGAAATCATAAAGAATGCGCGGTCAGCACGGCGTGTAAAAATGCTAATCACGCCATAGTGTAATCCACCACACATTCGCGGTATTGAATGCCATTCCCCATGCGAAACGAAAAGATGCGAAAGTTAGTATGCGCACTGAATAATAATAGTTCAACCGTTACAAAGCGAAATGTTGTTCGACCAAATGTGCAAAATGTGTAGTGATTAATAGGCTAAACGAATTCTGTAAATAGTTGTTCGGCTTACGACTCATATGCAAGTAAATAGTCTGCTAAAAGTTGAGTTACGAAACGTTAGTCTGCCAATCAATAATCTGCCTAAAAATAGTCGGCGAATCATTAGGTAACCCAACAGATGGCCTTGGGCCGAAAAGTTCTCGAGTAGAGAACGCGGATTGGCAAGCGCAGCGTAGGACGTCCACAACGAGATGGACGGATGACCTGGTTAAAGCCGCAGGTTCACGGTGGATGCAGGTGCCAACCGAAGCGACTGGAGGTCTATAGGGAAGGCCTATGTCCAACAGCGGACGTCCTACGGCTGAGATGATGATGATGATGGATGATGATTAATTTGCTTCGCAGTGAGCGCTATAATTAATCATCATAATAATTATAAACCTCCATAATGTACGCGCATTTGGCGCTTTTGTAGAAATGTATGCTTATTATATTTATTACCAACGTGTGCACTAACAACATTCAGATACAGCAGTTTTATACAACTATATTTGGGAATTAAAATTATTTTAGTTGTAGTTGCGCTGAAATTACTGAACAACCTTTCAGAGAGTAATGAAATTTGCATTATTATACGCGAACAAAGCATTCCTGTGTAAATCGAGTAAGGTCATCATCATCATCATCATCCCAGCCTATATACGTCCCACTGCTGGGCACAGGCCTCCTCTCAGAACAAGAGGGTTTGGGCCATAGTTCCCACGCGGGCCCAGTGCGGATTGGGAACTTCACACGCACCATTGAATTGCTTCGCAGGTTTGTGCAGGTTTCCTTACGATGTTTTCCTTCACCGCATAGCTCGTGGTAAATTTTAAATGTAATTCCGCACATGAATTTCGAAAAACTCAGAGGTGCGAGCCGGGGTTTGAACCCACGACCCTCTGCTTGAGAGGCTATAGGTCAAACCACTAGGCCACCACGGCCTCCCACCACCGCGGGCTTCTTTTTTCAGTAGCTACTTTAATTTTAGGGTTTAGGTTGGTCTTAAAGTAATTTGATTAGGTATATTTTTAGACATATTTTTTCTTCTTTTGGTAACACTAAGTTGCCAAATCATACAGTCTTAAAACACAATACTTAAAATAAAAATAAACTTTTATCCAGGTTTGAACTTCGATATCGTCCCTACTTACCGTATTTGACGGTACATAGTGTGTAGAGGCCTTTTGGCTGCGAACTGAACGTCAGCGGACAGCGGGCTACCAAGCAGTAGGGAAGCTACGAACAAATAGATCGAAACGAACACACTCACACAGACGCGCGCTCTACACGGCCTCTAAGGGGGTCTCGCGGTACTGCAGGGCGACAGAGGCGCGGTGAGCGTTTCAGATGCGCAATCAAAAGCCTGTCGTTCCGCTACCCGTTAGCGTTTCGTCCACTGACTTAAACCAGTGAGCTCTTTCCAAATAGAGTATAGTACTTTTATCCCAATATTCAAATTAAGTGGTTACCTAACGAAAACAAATCCCGCTCGGAAACTTTTGGATCGTTTAGGACCTTAATCTAAACTTTAGGTAAATTCAAGTTAACATTCAGTTGTTTTATTACGAATTCTAATTTCAGATAGCGATGAAGTCACAGATATAAATAAAGAAAACTTAAAAATGACTTTAGTTGAAATTATAATAATAAATAATAAACTTTACATCGTATTTGACAAATGTAAAACCTTTAAACGAGCTATTCTTGTATATATAAATATATTTCCAGGATCTCGGAAACGGCTCCAACGATTTCGATGAAATTTGGTTTATGGGGGTTTTCGGGGATGGTAAATCGATTTAGCTTGGTCTTATCTCTGGGAAAACGCTTGGTACCTATCGAGTTTTAGCCCGAGCAAAGCTCGGTCGCCCAGGTACTATAACTAATAGGCTCAACAAACACAGTATAAATGATTAAGATTGTTTTTTTTTATCTTTTTGTATTTTTTATTTCAATTCCAACTTTTTTTGTTACTTTCACGGTCATCGCGTAAAACCCATATCGAAAATACAAACTAAAATATAGATGCATAGAAAAACCAGAAAAATAAGACCAGCGTTGGTAATCGAACCCAGGTCCTCGGCATTCCATGCCATGTGCTATACCACTACACCACCACTGGTCCATATACCTGAACTAGGATAAAATAAAATCCTGTGTTTCAGGTGTAATAGGACTAATAATGCTAACATAAATAATCAAATGCATAATACAACAAATGATTGATCTTATTAAATATTAAATAAATAGTGGTTTGACCTATCGCCTCTCAAGCAGAGGGTCGTGGGTTCAAACCCCGGCTCGCACCTCTGAGTTTTTCGAAATTCATGTGCGGAAATTCCATTTGAAATTTACCACGAGCTTTACGGTGAAGGAAAACATCGCGAGGAAACCTGCACAAACCTGCGAAGCAATTCAATGGCGCATGTGAAGTTCCCAATCCGCACTGGGCCCGCGTGGGAACTACGGCCCAAGCCCTCTTGTTCTGAGAGGAGGCCTGTGCCCAGCAGTGGGACGTATATAGGCTGGGATGATGATGAAATAAAAGACAAGTTGTAAAACATATTTGGATCTAAAATAAGCACTTAAAAATAAACTTAACACTATTTAACCCTATTTATTTTAAGACGGCTATTTACAGTATAAAAGAGAGGCTCTCTTTGTCATATCTAAAATCATACAAAAAAAAGATGATGATGATAATGATGATGGTTGTACTGGGGCTGAAAAGTTCTGCAATGGAGACCACGGATCGGTAAGCGCAGCGTAGGACGTCCAACAACGAGATGGGCAGGTGACCTGCTTAAAGCCGCGGGTTCAAGTTGGATGCGGCTGCTTCCAACCGAAGCAACTGGACGTCAATCAAAAAAAAATATTTTCGGATAACTGAGTAGATCCAAGTATTGTTAGTGTACACAATATTCCTATGAGACTATGATAGTAAGCAGATAAGATGTTCAACAATGGACGCCCTACGGCTGATATTATTGAAAGATACGGCAATTTTTTAAATATTTGTCTTCGTTTTACCTGAAAACCCTTCATTCAACCAGCAAAAATAGGTTAATTGCTTTTCAAAGTTCAAACTCGAACGGGGCAAAAAGCAGACTCTCACTAGCTATTTCTAAACTAGAACATTATCCGTTTATAATCAATTTGCTTCTGTTTAAGTTAATTAGAAATAACTTCTACTAATAGACAATTCCGTGTATTTAAAAATAATTAATACAATACATTGATTTCGGTGAAACGTTGACGATTGAGTGCTCGAATGTACATGAATGAGACTAATAATTTTAAATTTTGTACTCTCTTTTCTCGAAAGACTTTAACCAATGTGCGTTTTTGCAGGTGGTAGGACCTTGTGCAAGGTCCGCCCGGATTGCTACCACCATCTTGCTCGCTAATCCTGCCGTGAAGCAGCAGTGCTTGCACTGTTTTTCGGCGTGGAGAGTAAGACAGCCGGCGAAATTACTGGCACTTGAGGTATCCCATCTTAGGCCTCTAGGTTAGCAACGCATCTGCAATCCCCTGGTGTTGCAGGTGTCTATGGGCGGTGGTGATCTCTTACCATCAGGAGACTCACTTGCTCATTTGCCATCCATTCGAATAAAAACAAAAAAAAATGTGTGTTGCCGTGATGACATATAGATCAGAGACATTGTATTTTATTATAAGCCTTATAAATACCTTGATCACTGAGCTAATTTTGAGGAAATTTTCAAGGCAAAACCTTTGACATATTCTGTCCAATAAATAAGAATCATCGAAATCGGTTCACAGAGAACTGATATAATAGATAAGAGTCATTCACGATGACGCGTGCCGTGGTTCTTATTACAATGTCATTAATGGCTAATTTTGACAAAATCACGCGTCTTCGTGGATGGCACTAGGTATAGGTACATAGGTACAGAAAAAAAACATATAAATTAAGAATCATTTTCTATTTGAACTTTATTAAAAATGGTACTGCTTTTTGCACTAAATGTATCACAATTTAATCCGCTAATATTACTGCGCGCAATCGAAAATCACCTGACCAGAAGTCTCAACGGATATAAGTATTTTGAAAGAAAGAAAAGAATTAGTCGTGACAACATGGAAGAAAAAATGCGCACAACCGCTGGGGTAGAGATTTAGTTAGTTCTCGAGTGGAGACCGCGTCTTGGCAAAAGTAACGTAGGACGCCCTCCGTCCAGGTGGAGAGACTATATGCGAAAGGCTGCTGGTAGAAACTGGATGCGTGTAGCCGAGGACAGGGCGCAATGGTGCTCATTGGGGGAGGCCTATGTCCAGCAGTGGACTGCTATAGGCTGATGATGATAATGATGATGAATTCAAATACTATTAAGCAAACCAATTTGAATTTCAAATACGGCCTCGAATTTAACTAAATTCTCGCTCATACTTTTCCAATTCACTATTGCAACTAATTAAAACTTTACTTTAATCCGAGATTCCCATTATACTTCCAGAAATGGCGGTAGGTTAACCTAGAGTTGTCGGGGGAGGTTGGGAGGCATTCACACCGACTGAAGAGCCTTATAGAGCTTGCCTTCGGAATCCAAAATGGTTGCTAGAGCAGAAATTTGGGAGACTATTATATACGTCTCCAATTCATTTTTTTTGACGGTGGAAGCATTTGGCACTTCCACTGAATGTCAAACATAGTTTATTTAAATTGTACCTATCTTGATCGGTAGATCTCAACTATTAAAATGTTTTAGAGTTAAAGGTACTTAACCAAGGAACTCTAAAGGGGATGCCTGTCGTGCAGGTTTTTAGGGTTCCGAAGCCAAAATGGCAAAAACGGAACCCTTATTATTTTTTATCTCCGTATTTTTAATTTGAATTGTTTTGCTGGCGTCCATAGTCGCGATCATTGTAAAATATATTTTGTTTTAACCTAAAAAGGTTTACCGGAGGACAAAAATAAGATGAAAAAATAAAATTTAATGTAATTTAATCCAGACATAACTCCATAGGTATGTACACAATCAATAATAAATAAGTACCAAGAACAAATTATATGGAAACATGGGTTAATGAAGTGAAATAAATTAAGTTGAATTAAATAACACATTCAAATACTTAAATTGAGTTACTCGTAAACTAAAAAATATGAATTAAAAAAGCTGTATTTTCGTTCGGTGTAAGAACATGAAACTAACTAACTGCCTGCCTAGAACTATACAGTGACTTAAATGGCTTTCTTTGTTCTGAATTCCAACTTATTTCGCCTGTTGACACTGGCATATTGAATTGGCTTAACTGAGCTGATCTGAAATCAGGTCTTCACTTAATTAGACTTGTTCCGCTTGTGTTGCATGTGGTGGGGAGTTTTGTTAACAAGCGAAAGGTGGACAGGTAGTTAAGATAAATGGGTCATACTCGTACAAAAATTTTGCTCTCGTTTTTCCTGTGAACATGGTCTTGAATTTGAGTTTGTGCGGTGTGTGTGTGTGTGTGTGTGTGTGTGTGTGTGTGTGTGTGTGTGTGTGTGTGTGTGTGTGTGTATGTTGTAATTCAAAACACGCATTTTGCCAGGGATAAGATTGACTGCCGATAAAGATCCCCGAAATACAGAAAACAAGAGTTGCTCGTTTTCAAGTATTTAATTTAATCAGCTCTGCGCGTTTCTATGAAAAAAGTTGTGACAGACCAAACAGACATCTGATGGGTTATTTCAAAGTCTAAGTCAAAATATTTAGATAAGTAATAACTAAATGAGTAATGACCGAGGTCTTAAGTTCTACAGTAATTACACGAAAGGCCATTAAGACTAGTGGAAGGCGAGGAATACTATTTGCGCCACTTTGCCCCTCAGAACTTAACTCAGAACTGCAGTCATTTGCATCAGATTCATTACAGTTACGCAGATGTATTCTCATCAAGTCATTTAAATGTTATTTTCAAGTCTATAGCCCATACCTTGCAAGTTTGCGTCATATTACGATAAGGTATACGAGTACTGTTATGGGGAAATATTTATTGCTCAAAAACAATGTAAGTATAAGTGGAATTAGCCCCTCTCTCTCTCCTCCCCTCCAAGTAGGGACACGATTGAAGCCGTGGTGGCCTAGTGGTTTGACCTATCGCCTCTCAAGCAGAGGGTCGTTCGTGGGTTCAAACCCCGGCTCGCACCTCTGAGTTTTTCGAAATTCATGTGCGGAATTACATTTTATATTTACCACGAGCTTTGCGGTGAAGGAAAACATCGTGAGGAAACCTGCACAAACCTGCAAAGCAATTCAATGGTGCGTGTGAAGTTCCCAATCCGCACTGGGCCTGCGTGGGAACTATGGCCCAAGCCCTCTTGTTCTGAGAGGAGGCATGTGCCCAGCAGTGGGACGTATAAAGGCTGGGATGATGATGATGATGACTTTTGTACTCGATATTTTTACTCATTGAGTACCTACTTTTTGACAGGTATCGTATTGAATAAATCTGTTAAATTGCCCATTTAAAACTTGCGACCTTATCCAAGATCTTGTAAGCCAATTTTCAAACCATTCATCCCCATCATTCCCAGCCTATATACGTCCCACTGCAGGGCACAGGCCTCCCCTCAGAATGAGCCATAGTTCCCACGCGGGCCCAGTGCGGATTGGGAACTTCACACACACCATTGAATTGCTTCGCAGGTTTGTGCAGGTT
>NC_133478.1:14975020-15014673 GCF_025370935.1 Choristoneura fumiferana
CCGACGAAAAAGAGGGGTGTTATAAGTTTGATCGCTATGTGTCTGTGTGTGTGTCTGTGGCACCGTAGCTCTTAAACGGGTGGACCGATTTGAATGCAGCTTTTTATTTGAAATCATTTTATAATGGTTCTTAGACATGCTTTATCAAAATCGGTTTAGCCGTTTTTGAGATAATGAGCTTTGAAGTAACAAAGTCAGGGGTTTTCCATCTTTTCTTTGGTTAGGTTATATACCGAACTGTGAAGTCGTGTTAGCCTTGTGGTTTTAACTTAGGCCTCTCAAGCGAAGGATAGTGAGTTTAAGTCTTAATTATTAATTCATTCATTCATCCATTCAATTACATTTGAAGTTTATCACGAGGTTTATTATTGAAGGAAAATATCGTGAGGGAAGTGCCACCAGAGTTGAGGTCACGCGCACATAAGAACATGTCATGTAATGACAGCGAGATTTTGACATTCACTCATTAATTTCATTCATTCTTCTTTTGTGCAAGCAGTTCTTCATGTAGCTGTGTGTGTAATCGTTCAATTCATTCCTCGTGGCACTACCTATAACTAGATATACACATGCAAGACTGGACAACGGTGGGTGCATCCAATAGAAGTGTCAGTGCACGTAGCCGCCGTGCATGAAGGGGTTAATAATCTCGGTCTATATCTCGTAAAAATATATTTAAAGGTTGTTAAAATCCCAAAAGTGAATATCTTAATATATTCATACAAATAAATCTTTATATAAAAAAGTTTTTAGTTAAAATTTCATTTTGAATACAAGTTTTTTTGCTGACTGTACTTTTTGTCGTCTTAACTTGCGTTGTCACCCAAACTATATTTGCATACCAAATTTCAAGCCGATTCCATTAACCGTTGAAGAGTTCCGTCTTGCGGAGACGATCCTGGCCGAATTACCAGGATGTCACTACCAGATTGTTGCATTGACACGTAATTTACATAAGTATGCCAAATTTCAAGTCATCCGACTACTGGAAGTTGGTCAAATTTAACTTACAAGATTTGATTACAGACATACAGACAGACAGACAGACAACGGGACAGGTGAAACTAAATAAAAGCTTGTAAAAATAAAACGCCTAAAGTTAACTAAAACGGGCTTCCTCTTCCAAAGGCAGTGCAGCGCGGGGCATTGTATCCAAGACGCTGGCGGCGTTGCCTCGCTGCACTGCGAGGCTCAGTCTTTGGGCGAAGAAAAAGCCTGCTCTTAGGTCGCCATTAATAGCTATTTATGCAACTGTATCGTAATAGAGGTCCTTAAAACACGAGTGTGGTTTCATGAAACAAGGCGTAGCCGAGTTTCATAAAAGGGTCACATGAGTGTTTTAAGGCCTAATTACGTACAGCTGCATACAATATTTTATCTATATCCATATATTAAATCCTCTATCATGTGTTCAAGAACCATTGAGAATGACCTGCATTAACGAGAACTAGGTAGGTATGTCTGCCCCACGAGCTGCGCCCGCTGCGCGCGCGACGACCTGCTGTTTTATGACCATTACGATAAAGCCGTGTTCATAATAGAATCCAATGTCGTAATGCTGGTCATTACCTATGAGTTTTGAACGCATAATTGAGGATTTACTATATGGGTGTAGATAAAAAATATTACAAACTATCTTAGATGATTTTTGTCTTGTTGAAATATCTTATCACTTAACAAACTGGTTAAAAGCGATTATGATAAAAATGCCGGCTTCATACATTGATAAATTATATCACTACTTATCATTAGTGAGATAATATGCGACATTCGGGACCCAGTAACGTGCGTAATTTTGAAATCTGGTATTAAAATTTACACACAAAACACAAACATCACGCCTGTATTCCCAAATGGGGTAGGCAGAGCACACGAAACGTTACCGCTTCGGAGCCACTTTTATCAATTTTAGGTTAAGTTTGATAAAAACGGTACAATAGTGACAGGTTGCTAGCCTGTCGCCTACGGTATACCTTAACCTATAACCTTAAAAAAAAATAGAATGTAATTATCGTTAAGTATTTATTGTACCAATCGTAAAAGGCGACTGAGAGTAGGTAGCAGAGCTCTATTGCAAACTAGAAACTCCGGATTCCAGCCCTGTAGTAGGTACTCGTATTACGGACGGGAACGGGAAACCAACACGTTTTTCCCCAAGAAAGTTGCCATGAAGGTTCACTAAGGGACTTTGCACACCGCGTTTTGTAAACGCACCGTCGACGCGCGTTTGTACCCGTAAGTAATACGCACGCAAGTTATATGGGCGCTCTATGGAAAGGAAAACGTGCTCTCAACGCGTGTTTCTAGATCGCGCATTGACGACTCGTTTGAAAAACGCAGATTACAAAGGCCCTGCCGAGCCTCAATCGACGACCACAAGCACTCTGTCAAGAATATAGCGACAATCTCAAGCATTGTGATTGGTTTGTTTTCCAAAGCTTGTAAACTTCTCTACTTATTACCTTTTATATGATCACTCGCACTGTCCAACTGGCCAAGCGTAAGTCGGTCTTAGGAAAAAATAAATTATAATTTGTCTATTAGTTATGATTTATGAACTTTAAAGGATACCTAGAACTAGTTCATTTGATTGATGTTTAGTTAGATGTATAAAATACTAGTGCCGAGTCAGACTCTCACTTGTTCGTGTTTAAAGGCCTTAAACACGCGTGTAGGTAGGTTAAATACAATACAATCACTCTTTATTGTACACCTAATAGTAAGTGACGAATAGTAGGTACATAATGTATACGAATTTACCGAATTTAATCTAATCAGACTCCAGCTCAATATATTCCCAGCAATGCACTGTATTAGCACTGTCATCATCATCATATCATTCAAGCATCATCATCATCATCATCCTACAGCAGTCCACTGCTGGACATAGGCCTCTTCCATGGCGCGCCACAACACTCTGTCTTCAGCCCCTCGCATCCATCCGCCGCCACCGATCCTCTTAAGGTCATCCGTCCACCGTGCCTCTGCCGTTTATTATATCCGACGAGAGAATAATCGCTTATCTGTACTTTGGAACTCGAATTGAAACTGGTTTTGTTCGTACTAGTGATGGGCCAGAACGTGATAAACGCGTATGTGGATATGCGGATGCAGATAACGAAATCAAATGACTATTTTAATATTTTTTCGTAATCGGTGGCCTTTTACCAATATCAGTGTAGAGGTATACAATTTTTGACAGTGAAAATTTACCTAATAAGTTTTTTTTTTATTATGGAACTGGCCCGTGACTGCCTGCGTATCTGACCTGATGATAGGTCAAACATTTAAAATCATTCACTCCCGTGTTGGAATTTTAGTATTTTGGTTATCGGGAAAAATATATTATTATTCGCCCAGTGCATTGCATCGCATCTTGGCATCACTAAGCACTACTATTTCTCCCGGACGGATTCAAAAAGCATATGGATATGGATAAGCGACGCGGAGGCTAAATTGTGCACACCCCTTTTTTATAACGCTGATTTTGACCTTGTAGCTTATCTAATTAACGAAATTCCCAATCAAAAAAATTGCTATAATGGACCGCAAAAAAACGGATATGGATTCGGTTTTTGAATATTTTTTCCCTTGAATATACGGATGCGGATGCCTGAGCACATCACTAGTACGTATCGTTGAATGCTCCGACCAGTATCTACTGTTGTCCCAACGAGGACACATTGTGTGTGATTTAATATTACTTATCATTTCTCATCGCATAGTTATTTAGTTAACTTCCTTTGTTTTATAGCGAGAAGCTGTGTTTTTCGGATGGTTAAAAGTGAGTTTTTTTTAATTTATTAATTGCCGTTTATG
Organism: Choristoneura fumiferana; assembly: GCF_025370935.1. Taxonomy (NCBI): domain Eukaryota; kingdom Metazoa; phylum Arthropoda; class Insecta; order Lepidoptera; family Tortricidae; genus Choristoneura; species Choristoneura fumiferana. Next base: position 14,978,840 of record NC_133478.1, read on the forward strand.
CATCATATTACATTGAGATTATTTTATAGCATTTGTATTTATTTTGTTCTTAAATGCCATGGGAACTTTAAGATAATAAAAAACAATAATCCAAAAAAAACTTTAATTTAATTGTTACAAACTAAAAACACCTAAATTTGAAACTCAAAACCACCACCGCGTCGTACCCGCAGGGCTACTACGAAACTCGAAACTCGAAGTTCGTGTCGAGCGGTCCTCTGACACTTATACTATTTAATACGAGAGCGACGGTACGATACGAACTTCGAGTTTCGTAGTAGCCTTGCCGGCTCAAAAGTGCCCATAACCTCAGCAGTATTTCCCCGCTGTATGGCCAGGTTTTTGAATAAAGAAATAAATTTTATTTTATCTTGTTTAGTGCCGGTTTAAGAACGTTTATTCTTGCTGAGCTGGCAACGTTGCATTTTTGTTAGTTTTTCTCGATTATTCCATAAAAATTGAATGAAAATTAAAAATGTTGTCCGATAGAACACTTCTTAATATATAAGTTAATGTGTGTTTTGAACACATGTGATCTTGGATTAAATAACAATACTAATGTGCTAAACAGAGGCATCATTAACTTTAATGAGTGTTTTATTCGAGATATTCACGTAAAATATTTATAGATAAGAATATTGTATTTTATTTCCGTCTGCTTTATGTTTATTCATTCGAGACATTAGATAATGAATACAAGAGAAGTATTTGTATTTTTAATTGTCTCTTATAACTGCGTTTATAATTGAAATTTTATTTTTATTCGTATACTTCAAGGGGGGATAAATAAGGCAAAAAGTGTGAAAGACCAAAAATCTAAATTTTTAAGTTCAACTTTATGGCACCATTACAAAAAAAGTTGGAGCTTTGCATTAAAATAGATTCCGTAGTTAGAAATATCTACATGTCGTACAGTCACGATCGTTAATTTGGGACCCACTCTAGATCGAATATCTGTCATTTTGTATGACAATTCAAAGGATTTTTTCACGAAATTGGTCCCAAATTAACAATGGATCGTGACCGTACACCGGGTGTGTGGCCTGTAATATGAGCAAAAAATTTAAACATAGATCCTCCTCGTCGAATTGAACAACATTAGTTCAGCGACTTTAAAAAATAATGGATAATTTAAATCTTCCTTTTTTCATACAAATTAAATACTGCTATCAATAAAATGTACGCCATCCTAGAACACAACTGACGTCGCCTGTCACGCTACAAACATCAAGCATTTTGCTTTACATTGCTTCTTCGAATAAACTTCAAAGTGTAATAAAAATTAAAAAAAAAACTAGCTATTTTTACAAATCGCTGAACTAATGTTGTTCGGTTTGACGAGTAAGTATGATCAATGTTTTAATTATTTGCTCATATTACAAGCCACACCCGGTATATGGACAGTTGTCGGTTGTCAGATTCTATCTAAAGATATTCTAACACTATCTTCCTTGGAGTAAAGCAGTAACGAACTTCACCTAGTACTCCACATGCATCGGTTTCGATGATAGCGACCCTGGTGTTATATTTATTGTATAGAATTTTATAAAAGTGTACAATCATAACAGTTCCGTTTCGACACCAATTGATGAGGTCCCAAAGTAAGCAAAGTTTGTGTTATGAGTAACTAGGCAACGAATGAACGGATGGAATCTTAAGAAATGAAATTAGGTGCCTAGAACTCTTACAAAGTATAATTTCATGAGAGTAACAAGCGAACTCGCAAATGGGAATAAATAAATAAATAAAATAAATATTTAAATACATAGACAATACTTATAATACAAATAAAATACCCAAGACTCGAGAACAAACAATCGTATTTTTCATATTAATACCTGCCCTGACCGGATTTCGAACCCGAGACCTCAAGGATTTTAGTCATGGGTCGTCTAAACTACTCCTACATCTAGACTCATCATCTTCATATCAGCCTTAGGACGTCCACTGTTGGACATTTAGGCCTCGCCCATTTACATTTACGTAGTCTATGTCTAGACAATGGAACCCTAAAAAGAGACCAAGTATAAGCAACCGCCAACTTATTTCAACGTCATTCCACTTCAACCCACGAGTTTCTCATTTCCACACAGTCATCCCTAAATTATGGATATTATGATATTACCCCACAATTCAAAGGCCTATTCTTACGCGCACGATATCGTTCCACGTTATCGAGTTATCAGGCGACAAATTTTCACCGCTTTGATGCGAATATTGACGCCGGTTTAGGTAAACGACGTTTCAGCTTTGCGTGCTTAATGTACATTAAAGTCTGAAGAGTGATTTTAACTCAGGAGATTAGGTATAAAATTATACAATTCGGGAACTATTTGCATGTCTAGTATAGTTAGTTTATTTATGTGAATACAACGGTTCTCTATTGGATGGCATAAAATTATTTGTAATATTATTGTTACGCATAATTGCTTTTAGCTGAATTAGCGATGTGCATACTCATCATTACGCATATTTTTTTACGCATAAAATTAAAAATACAGAAAGCATCATCTTCATGGAGACTAACGGCAAATAGCATAAATACAAAAAGTCATAATAATAATTTGCATCATTCACGAGCCAACAAAACCACAATCACGAGCCTGATGCACTACGAGAAAAGGTTAGTTTTGTGTTAATATAATAATATATTTAGGAGCTAAGGCGAGGTCGACGGAGGTCCGGGAAGCGGACCTCCTATTTCTGCGTTGCTTGGGCGCTTCGCGCGTGGATATCACGCTAACCTAACCTAACCTAATGTACCTAACGTGATCTAACCTAACCTAATATTTTGTTGTTCATTTATAACGAATAATCAATAGCCCAAACAATAATATATGCATAATGTATATTAGTCTAATACACATTAGTCCAACTGAAATTATTCTAATAGCTTAATATGCCAAAAAAGTAGTAGGCCAAAGTATTACTATGCGACAGTACTATTATGCCAAATCAATTATTCGAAACAATAGGTAAGTCTAAAAAAAATGCGATTGAAGGAGATCCCGAATACAACAGCAGATTGCATTATTTATTATGTTTTATTACAGGATCTATATTGGGATTACCTTTGATGAGTTAAAAACAATTATTATGCTTACCCCGACCTTGTGATAACACTATCTAAATGTCTATGCAACAAATGTTTTCATGCAGCTTCTCCTACACACTGCAAGAACACACCCAAATCACAATAATCACCACCACACTACACTGACTCGTTTCGAATTCAACTAGAGCTCATCCTCAGAGCAACACAAACCGTTCACCATGCTACCAGATGTAGAGTTATGTTTATAGTTAAAATATCAAAAACAGTACGTTAAACACACGAGTAATATTTATCTCGACGTTTCGACCACATTACAGTGGCCGTGGTCACGAGTAGACTGAAGTGTGGGGTGTCATGTCTGCTTACCAGCGCGAGTCCTCCGAACTGCGGATAATTGTGATCAATTGCAGGTGCACTTGATCACAAATAGTACTGGCACTCGTATCTTGAACTACCCGCACTTGGTCATATTTAATTATCATCCCAACAAACCAAGACACAACAGTAATGTCCGACCGTCCCTCCGAACATTCATCTAGACGCCGACACTTTTTTATAACAGAATTTCAAGAAGATGAAAGCTTATACCCATCTTCCCGGTTAAATTTTTTGTGACATGTGATATTTGTAATGATCTTTGCAAACTTTGCTTCCAGAAAACACCAAAAATGACATCAGCACTGTCAAGAAGCGCCAGACGAATCATAAGCAGCAATTTAACACGTACAGTGAGACTCCAATCCATATGGACACCAGATAACGTAGTGAAATCGCCTTATAAAGACGTCGACATACCGAACCGAACTATCATTGAGCATGTCTGGGAGAATCTGGCTAGATGGCCCGATAAAACAGCTACAGTATGTTGTTAAGTACTTACTCGTATTTGAAAAGTTAATCCACATTTTCCTCTAATGATTTAATGTACACGACCAAAACCCGATTCGGATGAACCTATTCAAAGAACCATTGTGGTCATTAGCATTTTATTAAAACACTTTAAATTTTTATGGTCAGAGAAAAGAAACTATAAACAGCTGTAATTTTTTACTTTTGCCGGGAATTTTAGGAGCCGAGCAAGACAATTTAATTTTGAATTCCGCCAGGTCTAATTTTTTATGCAATAATAAGCAATTATATTATTATGCAATATGTCTTTCTTCAAATAACATTCCTAGCATGTCCATACATGTCCTGCAACCCCTTCTGAAAGCCATTTTAAATATACAAAAGCGAAAATTAAAAATAAATAAATTTTAATATAACACAACCGTGAGATTCAAGACATAACAAAGTTGTAGTACACGGACGACTCTTACGTTTCGTAGGCAATTAAGTTTGTCGTCTGACAAGTACAGATTTCAGCACCACAATTTAATAAAGAATCTGTTTTTTCATATACATCGGTTTGATTTCTTACAGATCTGCGGTTTAACAAATCGTTCTTACACTTACCATCAACTGTTTAAATATTCCCGGAACTTAGCGTCGCAGTTGCGGTCCAAGTTGGGAATAACCGACGGGGATGTCATCTGTACTATGATGAACAATTCACCGGAATACGTGCTGGCTGTATTGGGAATTCTGTCTTCGGGGGCTGAACTGACGACTGTTAATCCCATTTACACTGCTCGTGAGTAATTTCATCGCCATCTTGAATCGTAAGACATATTTTTTGCGAGATAAACATTTACGGTGTAAAATAAATAAAATATTTTGAAATATTTACCAGCGATAAGATCACGCGAAGGCCAATACTAGTGCGTCGGGTAGGTAGGTCATCACAAAATGCTATTGTTGTCTACACCCCGTTCGTTTTCCTTCTCCAACTTTTGTTTACCTATAGGTCCTGGTACCTATAGGTCTCTTCCGATTTTCTCCATATTGTACGGTCGTATGCTTTCCGTATCCTCCGCCACTTAAATTAAATTGACAGTCCATCTTGCAGGCCACATTTTCACGCTAGGTGAGCTCTTCTCTAGCACATTACTCTTTGATCTTTCGTCGTTTCTTTTCGTCGTTCGATCGACCGTTCGTAAAAGATTCCTCGCAGACGAGCAGCTAATATTATAATTGTTACTGAAATCAGTATTTCCATTTACATTTCAGATGAAGTCTACAGACAGCTCCTATTATCAAGACCCAAAGTTATGATCGGGAGTACTGACACTGTTAATGTTATCAAAGAATCACTAAAAATGGCTAATATGGATATTCCAGTCATATGTGTCACAACTAGTGGAGGCTTGCCAGCCCATACAATATCGTTTCAAGAACTTACTGGTGATGCCGATCATGATGTCCTAAAAGATGTCAAGATAACTGCAGATGATGTTGCTATTTTACCATATTCGAGCGGTACCACTGGTCTGCCTAAAGGTGTTGAATTGACAAATAAGAATGTAGTTGTCAACTGTGTGCAGTCTGATGTTGACGGAGTCAAGCAATATAGAGATACCACTAGTAAGTACTTTAGAACACGAAATAAATATTTTTGGAATGGCCAAAACATTTTTGCTTTACTTATCAGTTTCACGACTCGGATTTAATGCATCTTAGTAACTTTTGTTGTAGATAATTAACATATTTCCATTTCTAAAACAACTTGCATGGCATTACCAATAAATTTAGCACAGTTAAGTATTTTTTTAATACCTACCATAATTTGTTTTGAACATAATTTTGTTTCTGTTATTTGCAGGTTCACATCAAGAATCAATGATAGCCGTATTACCATTTTATCATATCTATGGCTTATCAATAATAATGCTGCACAAATTATCAGTAGGAGCGAAAATAGTGACGTTACCAAAATTTCAACCAAACACCTTTTTGTCTACATTGAAAAATCACAAAATTAGTTTACTTTACGTGGTGCCACCTATGGGTAAGAATTGAAACTTAAAGTACTATTTAAAGTTATTGTGAATTAGTAAAATTTCTTTTCAAGTGAAAAACAATTATTTCTTTTGAGAAATAAAGTTCTATAAACATAAATTTACCTTATCGACTAACGGAAAGGATTTAAAAACAATTTTTTTTTCTACTCCTGTAGGTACTTTTATTTGGCAATTAAAGGCCCACGAACACGAATACAATGATACATTATTATGTATCATTGTATTCGTGTTCCCGGACTTATTAGTCCGGGAAAAAGTCTATGACTCTATGGCTCATAAAAGCACACTAAAATAATACAGTTCAATGACCTTCCTTTGACAGTTAACTTTTTAAATGTATTATTCCTAACCTCTATTTTGAATAAATACAGTATATACAATACCAAAAGCACATTGAAATTATTTCACAATATTTTATTCAGTTACTAATCAATAATCGTTCAAAAATAAAATTAAGTATCCATAATATGTTTAGTCCTAAATTGAGCATTTTCCATTAATTTCAAGTGTTGTTTGTCATGAAAGTATTAAAAGTGATCACACCACTGGCAAGTTAGCGTGAATAAAAAATAAATAACCATAAACAAAATAATTATGTCTAATTTCAGTTCCGGAATTGGCGGGAAACGTAATTCGCTTCATTCATATTTCATACCGTGTTGAATGTGTTAGCAGTGTCATGTAGATAAGTTAGTCTTTAGCCTGATGATGATCTAAAAGGAGTCGTAGAAAAAGTATTGTATAAAACGTTGCATAACTTTGTCTTAAAACGCTCGTGGCATCTTTCATAGCCGCGATATTCGTCTGCGGCACATAATATTTACCCATGCCAAACTTGCGTTTTAAGATCTCACTTATACAACAGTTGCATAAAATACTATTAGATACACATAGCACGTCCGCGCGGCGGTACAGCGCCGGTTACAGGGAGCCCAGCTAGAGCTAGAGCTGTCCAACATCCCGCTCGAGTCTCAAAGGGCTAGCAATTTCAGCTCATTTAGACTCCAAGTGCCTGCCAAGTACCAGCGATGTTCCAGCGCACTGACTTCTGGCCGGAGGGTGTGGTGTTCCGTCGTTTTAGGGTAGCGACGAAGACGACGTTTTAAAATCCCTAGGCCTAATAAGCTTTTTTTTTTGGTTTTTCCTGTATGTTTTATGTTATGTATTTTTGTGTATAATTTGAATTTTACAGTGCATTAGTTTTCTAACTGTAATGCTGTAATTTTTTTATTTATAAATAAATAAATTAATTAATTAATTGCAATATTACTTACGCTCATTTTTTTCAGTGTTGTTTCTTGGAAACCATCCTGAATCAAAAAAAGAACATTTAGCGTATGTCGACCAAATTGTATGTGGAGCAGCACCGTTGCCGAAGTTAGATATAGATAGGCTCTTAGACAAGAGTAAGGTAATAAAACAAGCAATGGATGATAAAAGATCAGATATCAAAATTAATACCCAACAGCATGTTCAAATTGATGTAGCATATAAATTACACCTTTATGATAAAGACTGAAGTACCAAGTAATGGGAAAGTTGTTATAGTATACATAGTTGGTAGTTGTGCATAAAAAGGATTTTTTTACGTTTTTTTCAGATTGATGTTAATTTCATTCAGTTATATGGACTGACGGAAACATCTCCGTTGGTGACAACGATGGTACCAGGCACAAAGAATTATTTAACAGCTGGTGTTGCGATACCCAACACTGAACTAAGAATTGTTGATTCAGAAATGAAGACTCTTGGTCCTAATGAGGTAATTGTACATATAAAAGTATCTTTAAAATAGTATAAAATTATTTGCTGTAAACTTAACTTTATTTATTTACAACAAATAATTTAAAATATAACTATAAAATGAAGTAAGTAACTAATGATTCTTATTTCTATATTTTTTTATATTTTAATTATTTGTATTCAAGGTGGGCCCTGTAACAGGACCATAAAATTATACTATAGCTTCCTTATCTACAAATTTTGAAAGTAACTTGTATAATGATTTTTATTATAGTTTAAAGTTTAATTGGACAAGCAATGTATTGCGAAATCCGTCATTTAGTTACGTGACAAGCAATGTCATTAAGGCTATTGGATGCCGTACATTGAAAATACTATTTAATTTGTTTAGTATTAACATAATGATAAAATTACTCAATTTTTGAAAGTTGCAGGACTAAATTAGTTCCATTTGAGTAGCAGAACCTGTATTTTAATTTTTGCTCCTATTACAGGGCCCACCTAAGTGACACTAATACAATAAAAAAAACTGCGTGGAAAAAATGCTAGTCCTATCATTTATTTTGTATCAAAGTTTTTAATGTACGGGTAGATATTATTTCTTAAACAATCGACTATTTCATTTATCATCATCAATTAATTTATCATATTTTATCTAATGGTCATGTCTTATATGTATGACTAACTGAAATATCTTATTTAGCAAAGTAATCCTGTTTACGCGTTTCATTTTACATCAATAGCCTTGATCACTTCTTTGCAATGAAGTGTCAATTATTTTAAAGGTTGGTGAACTTCACATCAGAGGGCCTCAGGTTATGAAGGGTTACAGAAACAATTTTGAAGCTACAAGGAATGCGATAGATGAAAATGGATGGTTTAAATCCGGTGATTTGGCTTCGCTAGACCAAAACGGAACTATTACCATATCTGATAGACTAAAGGAACTTATTAAGGTTAGAAATTAACCATAAAAAATATTGTTGGTTATGATCAATATTGTACGAGTCTGCAATTTAGCCATTGTCTTTCAATTATCTAATGTACTTATGATTTTACAGGTGAAAGGATTCCAAGTTCCACCAGCAGAGCTAGAAAGTGTCCTTAAAGAACATCCATCTGTACTTGACGCTGGTGTTGTAGGTGTACCAGATACAAGAACAGGCGAAGCGCCCATAGCGTTTATAGTACTAAATGATGGACATAAAGCTGACGTTCATGGTATTAAGGAGTTTGTTGCCACGCGAGTGGCAGAGTTTAAGCGACTAAAAGATGTTGTATTCTTAGAAAACCTACCGAAAAATCCCTCTGGTAAATTATTGAGAAGAATTTTAAAAGAAAAATATGCGTAATGAAACAAAAAATGTGAATAAATCACTGAGAAAAAATATGTGTACAAATAATAAAAGTTAATTTAATATTATTTTGAATATGGTTTTAAGTGCAATTAAAAATGGTTTATTTGAAACGAAACATATTTACTTGATAGCATGTTTTATAATATGGCGCTGACACCCGAAGGGTTTATAAGCTCTAAAGATGAATAAACTGTTTTTTACTAATTACTGCCTGTCTTTCTGTCTGTCTGTGCAGCCGTGGGACATAATATATAGGCTGGGATGATGATGATGACTGTCTTATTTAGGCACAACTATTTACATCGACATCTATGTACCTTACGGTACTAGACCAGCTGTTTAGAACAAAACGCGCGGCGCATCAATCATCAATATTACTTTGACACAACCCCTGTCACGGACGTCAACAAACCTGATCACAAAACCGTCCTGTGAACTAATTTTGTGCACCGTTTTGATGTAAGAAACATGCAGTTTAGTACATAGATGTCAATGTCTGTTTATATAAAAATGAATCACTATTTCCTTTGTTGACGCCGTAACAAATTAAGCGCGTTAAAATACAACCGCTGAAATTAGACACATGAAGTTAGACGCGGATTTTTTTGCAACCCTTGTTAATTTCACGATGTCATTTTTGTAAATTTGCAAGACAAATTTTGAGGCATCGCGGAATTATGGACGAAATTTGGTATCAAGATAGCTAAAAGTCTGGAATTAAAAGTAGTCTACTTTTTATCCCAAAATCCCCACAGGATCAGGATAACTCAAAATTTCACCTGAAATCCCGAAATTTGCCTAATGGTATACGCGTCCAAAGCCATGGCTAAAAGCTGGTTATCAATAAAATCTGAAAAACTCAAATAAAAACACACACACACACATTAACTGAAATCCCAAATCGTCATTAGGTCCTTACCTACCTTCCATTTTTTCCTAAGAAACCAAACCTCAGCACACCAAATTGAATCAACTGCCAACATTACTAGATCAAGCGGATCGTTCAGCGACTGGCACGACAAGTGGGACATATTTTCCGCTCCCTAAATAAACGGATGAGCTAAAAAAGAACCGTCCATGCCGTTATACTGTCATCTTATAAGGCAAGTGATATACGAAAAATTAGAGCGTCAAGCGCTGCCTTAACTTTTTGTATATCGACATCTATGTATACCCTGCATGTTTCTTACATCAAAACGGCGCACAAAGTTTGTTCACAACGCGGATTTGTGAACCTTTCACTATAGTTGACGTCCGTGACGTGTCAAAATAATATTGATGACTGATGCGCCGCGCGTTTTGTTCTAAAAAGCCAGTCTAGTACAGTTACCAGCATTAATATCTGCCACAGCGGAGCGTGCAAAAATATCTGACACGTCCTTCCTGCCCTAGAAATAGAGTCGTATCAGATATTTATGCACGTTTGTTGTGTCAGATATTGGTGCTGGTGACTGTACCGTAAGGTACATAGAGATGTCAATATTTTTGTATATATTTCTATGTAAAAAAAAATATGCTGAGGAATATATCAGCAATTTGTTGGGTTAGGTGACTAATCAGCCCTGTGAAGACTTTTCATCGGCATTTTTGCTTAAACATCTATTCAAATGAAGTACAACAGGAGATACACTTTGAATATCGATACAGGATCGACGATGTTCAGTCAAAACTTAACCCAATCATCTGTTGAAATATTCTGAACTACTTTTATAACATTGTGTCATAAAAGTAGTTCAGTACGTATTAAAGAGATGCTTTACAGAGATTTACTGTTTTCCTGCAATATGAATTCTGGTAGGCAGTTATTAATTCAGAAACTTATGGATTATTCGCAGGAGTTCTTTTGGGTGTTTCTTCAAAGGAACTATTGCGTTTCTCTTGCACAAGTTCCTTGTCAAGAGATGAAAGAAGAACTGCATTAATTGTTTCTCTTGCATTAATTAATTAACGGTCTAGGTCAATTAAAGTTAATTTCTCTGAGAGACTTAACGCTTACTGTTACATTACATTTAATTACATAGATGAGCTAAAATAACGGGCCATCATTTATAATAGATGGGCAAAGCTAAACCTAAGCTAAATTTATATACTTACCAATATGCGTTATAAAACTTAACCTTTGTGAATTTTCCCGACGACCGTGTGTACCCATTTTAAGAGGTACTGCTTTCAAGTAATTTTCCGCTTGATCAGTCAGCCGCGTTTTTTTTCCTTTCCTGTTTCCCCATCGCAAGTCGAGTGTGAGGTTATTGGACTGCTAAGAATTCTAATAAAAGTTAGATACATCGAGTTAGTAGCTCTAAGTGGCTCTTTACCTTTATGGCCGATGAGATTGGTGCTAGGGAGGTTCATGTATCGGCGTTCAGTTGAGGTTTGAATTTTATCTTCTTCGTGATGAAATAAGTCCTAACTCAATCTCTTTATGACGAAGACAAGGATTTTGAGAAATTTCTGAGGGTGGAAAATACAGCAATAGCAGAGCAGCAATAGAAAATACGTCATTGTCATGATTTACAAACAGATTTTCTCCAAACAATAATAATGACTTCACCATCAAAATGAATAATCCATTTGAAAACGGCGATGCTGAGAGGTCTCAAGTTACATTAAATTGGTAAGAAATTAAGTTGCCCTCGTTATTATCAGCCGTTTTCAATTACAGCCCTTTCTGAAACTTCGTTATTTGGCACCCTCCGGTTGTTATTTCGGCTCGAAATATTTGTTACAAGCCAATGCGACAACGGGAGAATTATTTTACTGGCGTTTGTTTATGCTGTTTGCAAAGCTTCCGGGAACTGTATGAAAATGTATGTAAACAGAGAGTTTAGATTTTGTTTCCAAGAAATGAATTAGACTGAAAAAGCTGGTATGTGATAACTGACAATCTAAAGAAAGAAAGAAAGAAAATATATTTATTCACAATACAACAATAGACAACACTTCACAAGACAATAATATTATTTATTACTATAATATAGAGATAGGTAGTAAGATAGTATGTGTCATTGCGGTTGTGAATCGGACACCGGCTCAGCATAATACTGAAGCGTTAAAAACACTCCAGCGCTGATTTCCAGCCAGCACCGTCGGTGACCCTCGGACCGTAATCTGGCACAGTCTTCCCAGCCCGTCAATTCTTTCCTAAAATGTGTGTGCTTTCCTATAAATGAAAATAAGTTAAATAATTATTTTACCTTTTGCAAGATTTATCCGGATTGCTATTTTAGTGTTTGCGCTGCTGTGTTCCATCGGAGAGATTATTGTGACCGGTAAAATTAATGGCGCATGATGTATTCCTGAGCACTTAAGTTAATAAGATATCGGTAACCCGCGGTACTACGAAAGTACCTATATGAGAGGTGCTTCTTCCTACCATCAGCTGACTCACATGTTCAATTGCTATCACATGAAAAAATATTTCAGAAAGTTTTGCTCTCTTGGAGAATTTTTGTAAGTTTGTATGCTTTTGTAATTACATAGACACCAAAATTATGTTATTTGACCATGGGAAGACGAATAAACTCAGTTTTTATTGATTAAAACAGATCCCTGTGAGCCCTTTAATAATATATGGACTTAAAGACAGGTAGGAACTTTGCACAAACTTTCTCTTTCGAAATATCAAGAGCCCATTAAATTAATTGCGTTTTAATAGGCAAATAGTTATTTTAGTGGCTTGGTTGTCATTATAATGCATTAATGTTTAAAAAAATACTCTCAAAAACACACATAGCCCTCCTTCGCGCAGTCTGTTAATACTGTATGACCAAAAAACATTTCAGAAAGTTGTACACTGTTCAAGTTCATTTTATTATTTCTAAGCATAAAATAGTCTATTTTATTTTTAACTTACCACACGGCACGTAAATTGTTAAAAATTCTCTCTCACGCGAGAAATTCTCAAAACTTAAATCCATTTCATTGCAGTGCAGTAGTTTTTGGCTTCCAACTTTTTCATTACTCCCTGTGGCCTGAAATGCTGAGCAGGACGTCCGCAACTAGTATGGTATCTTGCAGAGGACTTTATGGCGCTTGTAAAAAACCTTTTTAACTCTAATGACTGGATTTTAATTAAACAAAAAGGGAGAACAAAAAGCGGCAAATTGTTAAGGTTTCGACTATCTTTTATGAATGTTGGAATATAAAATTTTAAACAAAGTTTTCGCCGGAAAAATAACCCACAATGGGAAGGGATGAGCAAATCGGAAGTCTAGCCTTGAGACACCCCGGACGAGCGCTGAGTGTTTCCGGTTTTTCTTGAGAACATTACGAGTACGACGGAATAAATAATAAAGTTAATATCATAGAGTTGTGTTCGTCTATGGGTTTAAATTGAGTTTGTTTTTGAGACAGCCTTAAAAGACCAGTTTAATTATGCTCTTTAATATGGTTTACTAATGTTTCGGCGAATAACGTTTGGCAACCTGTTTCATATCGCAACTTATCATTTCCCAACTGTTTAATATTTCTGAAACTGTAAATATTTCAGGATTATTATAAAACTAACCTAACCTAACCCAAAGGGTTCTACACGATGGCCCTGAAATAAATCCTGAAATGTTTACAGTTTTAGAGTTTGCGAAATGAAGAGTTGCGAAATGAAACAGGTTGCCAAACGTTACGTTGCGAAAAAGCAGTACTCGCTTTAATATATATATGTATTTATGTGTACAAACTACCCAAAAGAAAATAGAGGCCAAGTGAGTTTAAAATACTAATAAATACAATGTTTTATAACATTTCTTCTCTGAAAAATTATTTTAAATATTAATATTACTATACGAATACATTTCGTTGAATTAATTGTATGCAAATGAAAAAATGCCCTTATTTTCTTTTTACTAGTAAAGTTTACCCTCTCTCTTCAAGTAGCATCAATGGTTTTGACGCATGTAAAATAGATCTGACTAGTGAAAAGGTGATCAGGAGTTTCATTACCAAAGCATAAATAATGGAGTACTTAGTGAAATGAAATAATAAAGGGCTTGGATGAAAATACTGCAATCCTACATGTAAGTACTCAGAGAAGGATTTGAATTGCCTGTCTGCTAATTTTTGACCGTCTTCGAATTTGGTGTCCTACATTATCATCATCATCATCAGCCGCAAGACGTTAACTGCTCAGCTGCAAAGGCCTTCCTCTTAGAACGCCACAATGATCAACAATTCACCGCTTGTATCTACCTGTTGTCTGCAACTCTCACGTTGTCGTCAGTCCACCTAGTGGAAGGGCTGTCAACACTTCGTTTTCCGGTTCGTGGTCGCCACTCGAGGACTTTTCTCCCCCAACCGTTATCTGTTCTTCGAGCGATGTGCTCGTGTGAGGATGCGTGCGTACTTAGTTACTTCAATTTCATTTAAAAGAAAAAGCTAGAAATAATTTTCGCCCACCATACATTGCATTAATAGATAAAGTAAAGCTGATATTTTAAATTCGATCCCAATTAAATAGTTCCTAAAAGAATCTCGATTTAATGGATCCCATAAAATCCGTAAAAGGTTCGAAGACAAGAAATTGAAGAGTTCCCTTGATTGGTTGTTAAGTAGCGAATTAATTAGTCGGCATGAATGAACCCTCGTTTTTTGCTCGGGCTTTTCAAGTGGAACATTTTTAACATTATTATTTTCAATGAATTACTCTTTGCGAATTGAATTCTTAATTCACAAACACATTTGGCTTTTACTTGTGTTTATCGTCGATCCCAGAATGCCGCGGTAGGATATTGGCCTTTGGGTACTACGAATAAATAATAAGTCAGGAATTGTAACTGTGATAGAAAAATTACCTTGCGTGTCCTAATAGGTAGGGCTGAAAAACCTAGTTCTGCGCGTCATCTGACATTGTATATGCGCGCAAACCAATCCCTGCTTTGTTTCTAAATGTTAACCATTCAACAAGCACGTCTAATAGCAACCTCGAAAATAATTCGTATTTGAATCATAAGTTGTTTTGGTCTAAACTAAAGTATGGCCATTTTTTGTGTGAAATTTGTTCTGAGTTAATCTCCCTGACTTATTATTAATTCGTAGTTTGGGTACCGTAATTTCGGCGAAGATACTTGTTGTTGACTGTAAATTCCTACTGGATTTAGATGTGTTAGTAACCACTTCTTTATCTTTATTTTGTAAGGAAATTTTGCAAAAATCTTAAAATGTTAATTTCTGGATAACTAGATTCTTGGGTAGTAATTTTGGCCGTATTGTCTGACACTGGCACTTGTGATCGCATTCATTATCTCTTTTTATCGTCATCTCCTACCGTGTTACAGAAAGAAAGAAACGATCGTGATTTCGAGTGCACTGAACAAGGGCCTCAGATCTCACTAACACGTACCTACAGAGGAAATTGTGATGTTTCGGAAAATAGAATAGAACAATTTAGGAAAAAGATTTTTGCGAATGAGAGTTCTGTACCAGCAGAGCAGAAAGACGTACTTTTTTTATTCGACTGGATGGCAAACGAGCAAGTGGGTCTCCTGATGGTAAGAGATCACCACCGCCCATAAATATCTTCAACACCAGGGGTATTGCAGACGCGTTGCCAACCTAGAGGCCTAAGATGGGATACCTCACGTGCCAGTAATTTCACCGGCTGTCTTACTCTCCACGCCAAAACACAACAGTGCAAGCACTGCTGCTTCACGGCAGGATTAGCGAGCAAGATGGTGGTAGCAATCCGGGCGGAATTGTTCTTACAAATCAATTGGAGGTTGGTAAGTAATGAAACTCTAACCGTGAAAGCAGTTAATACCATCGATAGTGTCGTTTATTACGGACAAAACCTTCACGTGAATCCCCCATTTTTCGAGGTGTGAACTTTTCCTGTTTTTCTTTTCCCCCGCGGGACGTTTCCACTGAAACTTATCGAGTTTAACTTATTTGATAAGACAACCCCAAGAGTATTCCTGAACAGTATGAAAATATTTTTATTAGACAAAATTTGATTTGGTATTTTCGAGGTCGTATTCGTTAGGTGTTTCGAGTTGGGTTTATTTTATTTCCTTGTTTATGTTTTCGTTGTTTTTAACAAAAAAAGTTTTGAACGGACCCGGTGTGAGTTTGGGGTGTTGAGAATTTTGAAATATCATGCTTAGTTTGTTTATTACTTTTAACGGAAATTAATTTGGGAGATTGATTACAAACGAACGGGAAAAGTTTTAGTGGTTTACAGCTAATATTTTATAAATCACTTATGTATGATTGTCAAAAAACCAGGCATTAGGTACTTACTTAATACACTTCTACATATGTTATGTCTAAGTTGTTCTTATTAAAAGTTCAAAAATATCAAACAATTCATCACTTCTTTCTTTCAATTTTTCTCCTTTTTCTATTTTTATACGCCGTGTACTTGACATGTTTCGAACCAATCGATGGCTCTTTGTCAAGATGCGTTCTAACAAACAGCTAAACGAGATCTCAGAAATGCTAGAATACGCTACTGACACGTCACTGAACTGTCATAATCATATTGTTTACTTCTATTTAATTAGCATACGACGTTAGCTCTTAAGTATCAACAGCGACCCAAACTGATTTCGCTCGAGAATATTTACAAAATGATGGTGTATAAATCTTTCCAATTCCTCTAAGTATTAATTTACTAAAGCTTGCCTAGAACGAACCCACGCGTCAAAATAATTATATTTTACTAGTCTTTCAGAATTACAGCATTTTACTTTATTTCTATGGCAATTTCCAATATTAAATTATATTACAGATAAATGAAAGTTATGGAAAACGATACAATACAGCACGTAAAATCTGGGCAAACGATGATGAAGTCTATTTACATTAAGTAATAAGTAAGTAAAAGTAAGTTAAGTAAGTGGTTTTAATTTTCTGATCTACTTTTGATGCACCACCTGCTGTAAACTAGTCCTTCCTTCTTTCTGTAAAACGGTTACCTGGAAGAGATCGCTCTTAAGCGATAAGGCCGCCTATTGCTTACCTTGTCATTTTTTTCTCTGTGTATCTGTTTTCTGTATCGCTTACTATTTCTCGTGTACAATAAGGAGTCTTTGTATTGTATTCTAACATAATGTCCCTATACAACACATGCAAAGTTGCGGACCACAGCTGCAGTAAAACATAATTACTCACACTTAATGCTGCAGTAAAACATAACACTTACACTTAATGTGAACAAATCTTACTACCAATAACATTTTCGAAGCACGTCAGTGTGAACAAATCTTACCCTAACATTTTCGAGACGTCAGTTTCTGCGCGTAACTATCTAACAAGACACACTGGTGACTGTGGCAGCCGTGCTAGTGGTTCTAACACATGGTCGTGTAGCTCGCTTGCCAAAACTGAAGCAGTTAAATACCTGGTACTAATAATTGATGATAAGCTATCTTTCAAACAGCACATCTCAACACTATCTGGTAGAGTAAGGAAGTGCATCTTTATAATGACGCAACTTCGCCACTGCGCATCTACAAAACAGATTTTCGTCATAAAGTCACTTAATAGGTATTTGCAGCAATAGGATGATATTGAACTTTATAGTGATAAACTCGGGAGTTTTCAAACTTTTTGTTGTTGGTTAGGTTATTATGTTAAGCGTGATAAGTCCTGGGTCCTATAATACTTTTAAAGTTTGTTTAATTTCAAGTATAATCTAAATGAAGTAAAGTGTTTTGTACCCGAATCCCGGTCGCCACGTGACAGGCTTTGCCTGGTGTGGAGCCAACGGCAAACAGTTGGTAAACCGATGCTTTTTTAATAAATTTTTATTTTATATTTATTATTTTTTCAATTTCTTTCTCTTTCTTTAAATACTAAACTTGATTGTCAAAAATGCTCAATTCCAAACATCACTTTAAATCCCTCGTACATTTCAATACGTAATATCAACTTATTATTACATACCGCTTTGGATATCTTAAAGTTTTTTCCCGTTTCATGCCTCAAGAACTTCCAAAAGATTTAGGAGCCGGCCTTGTGCTGTAAATACAAAGTTCCGGGGATTTTCTTTTAACTCACTGATAAAAGTTAAAAGTTAGTTTACTTAGACAGATTTGGGTACGTTTTATTTGAAAACTGTACATGTAGGTTTTATGGTGCTATAAAGGTCTATAAAAACTTAGCAATAATAAAGTATCCACGCGCTTCATTTGACTGTTTAACAGGAAACTTGTGTGATTTGTGGGTGAGAAAAATTAGATGGATGGATGTAAGATAGTATTACCTGTGACAAATAAATATGTGATGATTGAAAAAAAGTAAGTTTTAAAGGAATGGGGAAAATGACCACCTTTTGTTTTTGGTACTCACGAAACATAAAATTATTAAACTAAAACAATTGCTTCGGTCACACTGAGTTTGTACAGTGCTTAAAGTGTAGAGATGGAGGAGCTGTATGAACACACATTTGTTGCATAGACGTAGCTATCATAAGGTCGGCGTAATTGTTTTAGTAAAGCCCGATTCAATAAATTATACTAATATAAAAAAAAAAGTAAAACCGACTCCAAAAAACATTATAACTAAAAATTATACTACAATAACCATGAAAATAATTTACTACTAGTTTGAAGTTGGTGCCTCACCATGAGCCAGCAGGAACGGACCTATAATTGTCTACCTCGCCCACATGCTGTACACAATTAAGCTTGGATTTTCAGGTCACTAGAATTACGAAATTCGACGTGTAAGATTTGACCGGAACAACACACAATTTTTTTTTTATTAAATGAAAGCTTGCAAAATTATAGACAAAGAGAGAGCCGTCAGAAATTTTGAAAGCTCGTAAATGTTAATAAGCCATCGTAAACTATGCGTACATTATCCATAACTAAATTTCGTCCAAGGCAGGGGTTGTAAATCATTGGCACGTTTCAAATTAATTCACTACTGTACCTGACTAATCCTCGCACAATCAGGCTGGCTTTTGTGACCGCGTCAGGGTTAACGACCTCAGGGGTACTAAATAATTTTGTATCGGACTTTCATTTGGTTCCATTGACATAGACGTCGTTTATTGCACGTCTGAACGGCAATTGGTCGAATAAGACAGGAGTAATAGGATTGCGTGGCGTTGATAGAGACAGTCTTATTATTTTTTGAATTATTTATTGATTTAGGTGCTACTATGCAATGAAAAACTTTAAGATACCTTGTTCCCCGAACTCTACCGACAGTTCAAACGAACAAGTTCAAAAGAACAAGAAACTTTCTGCCAAGTTTCTTGCGGCGCTTTCTTCTCAGCAATGATGGCTTTTCCGAAAACGCACATACTAAGCTAAATTAGATTTAAGAGGTGAGTTATCGGGCTTCTGTCACCATGAGTGAGTCTCACGGTAGTTTTATGATCAGTTTGCAGTACGCTTTATAGAATAAACTTTATTTTTTAGCAAAAATAAAAACGATTCAACCACAATAGTCACAATTCAAGTTGTCTGCGAGAAATAAATACTGAGTCCTCAAAATAATTTCAAAAATAATCAATTTAGCTTTATTAAGTTTTTGCTTAGTTTGCGTATAAAAATAACGGGAGCGCCAAAGTTCGCATACTCTTCGCAAGTCACAGCGTAATTTTTGTCCGAATCATATTTTTCATATTTTTCCCCCATTCGCATCTGCAATCCCCCTGGTGTTGCAGGTGTCTATGGGCGGTGGTGATCTCTTACCACCAGAAGACCCATTTGCTCGTTTGCCCTCCAGTCGAATAAAAAAAAATTGAAACCTTACAATTTTCTGATTTTTTAAATGGTCATCCTATAGAATACTATACTCGTAGGTTGGGATTATTGGATTCAGAGAAAAAAGAACTATGAAAAACGATCATTGTAACAAACTATACATTCGGACTTTCAATAAGTATGCGACCCAAAAATAATATCTCACATTTTAGTCTAGAAAAGTCGTAGAAAAACTTTCAGCGGTAGGTAAAAACTATGTAAGTTTGTACATACTTACTACAATTTCAATAATTAGAAAAGTCCAAATGTTAAATCTAATTTAACAAGGAAGAGCTTGAAATTGTTCGTAATTATAATAGTACTTGTACTTCCGCTACAATAATGAAACAACATAATTGACTCGTAGAGCTATTTAAATAAAAAAAGACGAAAACATGAAATGAAATAAAAAATCCGTAATTCAAATACTTTTAAATCTCTTTAAAGATACTTTTATAATAAAAGAAAGAAAGAAAGAAAAACATTTATTCGTGAGATTTTTTACAAATAAAAGAAAAAGAAAAAAGGAAATAAATTTTGTCACGAAATGGTCCCAACTCAGCATGATGTCAACCTTGCGGCCGACGCTGGTCTTCCGTTGGAACCATTTAAGCGTTAAAAGAACACAACAGCAGTGAACTCGACAACTAAAACAAATAAAACAAATAAATCAGTATATAATTATGATTCATCATCATCATCAGGCCTACGCGTCTGTTCCAGACGAATTTTGGCGTGGCGTCTGTGCACAACGTCTTTGGTGGCTGACCAGACCGATGCGAGAGCGACATGTTCGCCCACAGGCCAGACAAGAGAAGTCTGCGGATGTTGGTGCAGAACCGCCTTTGTGTCGTTTCTGTCTCTTGTCAGCAAGTGCCTTGAGCCAGGCCTCATCGCAATACTTGCGGCCCTCCAATACACGTCCGCGCCAATCTGTGCGTTTCTCCGCCAACAATTCCCAGTCAAGGTGGTCTATTTTGAAGGCGGCCATGTCTCGCTTAGCGCAGTCCTTAAATCTGAGCAAAGGTCTCCCGACGTTTCTCTTGGCATTGGCCACTGCGCCGAGCATGACATGACGCGGTAATCGAGAGGGCTCCATTCTATGCACGTGCCCTAGCCAACGTAAGCGTCTCTGTTTGAGAAGAGCGATTAGGCTAGGCAGCTGTGCAATTTCTAGAACCCTCTCGTTGGTGACCCTGTCTTGCCATGAAATACCCAGGATCCTACGCAGACAGCGCATATAGAAGGAGTATAACCGACGCTCTTGTTTTGCATACGTTGTCCAGGTTTCAGCTCCGTACAAAAGGATGCTCATGATGGAAGCCTGGAAGACAACCATCTTGCTCTTTGTGGTGAGCTTTTTATTGTTCCACACTCTTGTATTAAGCTTCCCGAACATGGTCGCCGCTTTGCCAATACGAATGTCGATCTCCGCATTAAGCGAGAGATTGTTTGACACTCAATAAATGACTTATTCTCGCGAAGAGAAACTATTAATATAATTGAACATCATTTCGCAAACTGTACAACTTTGGCAGAGATATGAAACCTTTCATTATGATATTAAATAATTTTCTTACGAAACAAGATACATGTAGAGTCTTTAAGTGGAATGTGAACGAAAAGGTCACAATTTCATTGAGGACTTATTTTCAAGTTTATGCTTTTAACTTAATGGAGTACGTCTGGGATATTTGTGGCCAAAAGAGCACGAGTAAATTCGATTAAATTACCCAGATTTTGCGTTTGTTTATGAATATACGGTTATTTTAATATTATTGAATTCAGGAGTTGGCAAATTCTGTGAACTTTATAGTTTTGTTTCTGTGTGGTGCTTTTTTATGTTTTATTCGTGTACGGGCATCAATTGTAACTGAAAACTTCAAACAAACGAAATTCAGTAGGTAACTAATTGTTAATTCTATATCCTGACCCTTGAAATTCGACCTGATGACTATCCCACTATCCCACTAATATTATAAATTCGAAAGTTTGTAAGTCTGTTTGTTTGTTGCTTCATCACGACTAAACCACTGATCCGATTTAGGTGAAATTCGGAATATAGATAGTTTGAGTCCCAGAGAAGGACATAGGATAGTCTTTATCCCCAAAATTTGCATAGTTCCCGCGGGAAAGCGATAAACGAATTCTGCGTGGATGGACACGCGGGTTACGGCTAGTGTAAGATAAAATACCCCCGCCAAAAAAACTTTTGTTAATAATACAACTTAATTTTTTAAACTTCAATATCATGCTTAACTTCAACAATGCTTTTAATTGGTCATAAAAACAATATATTTCACCCCTGTTACATCAGTCCCCGATAAGTTTTGATAATAATACATGAAAAAAATCCATTATTCCAACTCTTTTTTCTTTGAAACTGATATAGTATCATAGAACTACTTATTTCAGTTAATCATTAAGGCAAGCTCTGTAAAATTCTCATATTATCCACACAATTTAACGGCGAACCTCAACTAACCAGCCAGTCGCTACTCTGAAATTCGAAATTCGAAGTTCATAATTTCATATCATACCATCCCTCTTACTCCCCTATTAATAAATACCTTCTATTAGCGTGGGCGGGGCGGCACGGTCTTTCTAATTACGAAGCGGATTATTCCCGACCAAGAGTTTACGATCTCTGAAATATAGCTGTCGCTGAATCACTGCACTGCATAATTCGAAATTCCCATTAATTAATACCGCCTACCTGATTTCCATAGGGTTCCAGGCGTACAAAATAGTATGGATAAGCGTCTCCGAATGGAGCCAGTGGCGTTCGGAGTTCAATCGATCATTATCTATGCACGTTAAGTGCTTGAATGGTTTAGGTAATTGGGTTATTTACTGGTATTAAGCTCATAGGCGTTTGAGCTAATGTAATAAATGATTTAAAATTTTCCATTTTGACAATAGTAGGTAGATGATATAAGAGTAGACGGTAGTTATTTCATTACTAATAGTACCTTGGCGACCGAGCTTTGCTCGGGCTAAAACTCAATAATAAGCATTTTCCCAGAGATAAGACCAAGCTAGATCGATTTGTCATCCGGGAAAACCCCCAAAAACCAAATTTCATCAAAATCGTTGGAGCCGTTTCCGAGATCCCTGAATATATGTTGACTAGAGCGGTGAGGAAAGATGAGATGATGATGATGGATGGAATGAGAGTACATCCGTCTCGCCGTCAGGATGCGTTCATGATGTATGTAGGTACTTGAGTCAGAGCTTCATCTTCTTTTGGAGCACAGTTGTTTTATTTCACCAGCCGATAATAATTAAATTACAAAACCAATCAGAGTATGTACAGAGCTAATCGACAGACGAACTGACAGAATCATTAGCCAGGTGTTGTCGTCCCCACAGTCCGAAGTAGAATGACGTTCCGGCCAAAGAGCCCATCCTCGTGGACCACAATCGGTACCTACGTCACACGGCGTTCGCCGTCATTTCGATATTGTAAAATAGTCAATTAACAATCCTATAAGGCTTGATTGTTGTAATCCACGACATACTCGTATATATATAAAAATTGCTCGTATAAAGGTATTAGATTATAAATGCGAAAGTAACTATGTATGCATGTCTAACCGATACCGATAATCGATTTATATGAAGTTTCTATTTGTAATTAACCACAGAATAGATAATAGTACAAGAGAGAAAAATAGTTCAAGAATGGAGAGTACCTCTACCAAAGAGGCTGTCAACGCAACTGTGTCTCTTCTGGTGTTGCAGGTGTCCATGGGCAGCGGTAACTGCTTACCATAGGCGAACCGTTTGCTCGTTTGCCCCCTATTCCAAGCAAAAAACTAGTGTTCACCCGCGGCTACGCAAGTACGCACGCGTTAACCATTAAAACCAACAGTTGGATTCAAATTTCGGGATTTAATAAATTCCGGTGTGCGTGCCAAATTTTATGACTCTAAACCATGTAAGTGGTTGAAAGTTCGAAATTTTATCCCTATTCCGTGGGTATCGGAATTGGGATAAAAAGTAGTCTATGCATTATTCCAGACGTCCAGCTATCAACTTATCAATTTCATTCAAATCCGTCCTGCCGTTTAAGCGTGATGGAGTAACAAACATACACACAGACACACACTCACAATTTCTACTCTCATAATTTACGCGAGTCATAATGTTGTCATAATTTTTCTTATTCATAATTTTCTTTTTGGCCCAAACTTTCTTTAGAAATTATTATATTTTAATGGTCTCCTATCCTGTAGAACAACACAGGTATGAGAGTTGATATGGACCACACACAACCACACACTTTCGCATTTATAATATTAGTAGGTGTTTGAATGTAGAACGCACAGGTTACTTAAACCACGATAGGCCGGGAAAAAACTCAACAGTGCGATTTAGCTTTTTATTAAGACGAGATAGTGACATCTATCGATACAAAACTAAACTAAAAATCACGGTTTAACAGTAGGAATATTCCTACCATGTAAAACTAAAACTAAAATACCTTTTTCTTCACTTTAGCGTTGACACGGCGTGGCGCTCGGGTAAAGGACTTACGGGCTTAAATTTAAAAAAATTGGCATCTTTATGTTGTTCACGTACGCTTGAAGCTTATTAAAGTCTTTGTAATATAGTGAGGGTTGTAAGTTTTTAGTTTCAAACATTTTAAGGGGCATTTTTGCTTTGAAATAAAATCTAATTTTAACAGGTTTGGCTTTGGCATTTGAGTTTTGGTGCGCTCGGCTTTTAAATAGCGGAGATTGTTTTAGTTTCATGCTAATAACGGTGACAAAATTAATATTGGGCAAAGAATTTTGATACTAAATTATTAATTGGAAAATAAAACATAATGTCAAAAAGCAAAAAAGGGTAATAAAATAATAATGTAATTTCGCAAATGAATTTTGAAAAACAATAGGTACTAGTTCGGATTTGACCCAACAACCCTATGGAGGAGAAGCCATAGATCTTGATCTACGGCCTCTAGCTATGGGTTGCCACTGGGTTACTGCGACATTGCATTTACCACGAGTTTTACGGTAAGGAAAACATTGTAAGAAAACTTGCACAAAACTGCAAAGCAATTCAATGGTCTGTGTGAAGTTGCCAATCCACACTGTGTACACTTGCAAACAGCCCTAGCCGTCTTATTCTGAGAGGAGGCCTGTGTCCAGTAGGAGATAAGTCACTCACGATGTGACACAAAAGATTATTCTCATTTCACCAAGCTTCATACTTGCCGTTTCCGAATCCGCTAATAGTGTTCGTTCTCAGAATAATATTAACGAAAATGTCCCTCCCTTTCAAGTTTCACGCCTGCCCCGCCCGAGCCCTGTTTGAAACTCTTTAAGGTGCAAGCCAATTAGCTGAATTATTGAAGAGCCGAAGTTTTAGGTAAGTACAAGCTACCTTGTTAAAGATTAAGATCGGACTACTTATAGCACCTGATAAGTTTACCGCGTGCTGTGCGGCGTTTGGTTAATGGTGAGTTGGTATATTCTATTTTTTCTAACATGAATCAAATGACAGATGCCAAACTGACGTAATAGAGTCCCTCCTACTGTTACGCAAACTATCGATACTTTTGCATGTACCTAGTGCTAAAAGTGGCAATAGCATTATTTGTTGGTTTAAACGTTACGCTATCGAACTGAAAGTCTTGTTTTAATTTTTTAAATATAATTTATTCAATACTTGGAGTGTCAATTTTGAACATGAAACTACCGTGAGGCTCACTTATATTAAATGATATTGTAACGGATAATTCACGTCTAAAATCGAGTTTAGCTCGACATGTTTCGGGCTATTTCGTAGCCCTTCTTCACAGGAGAACGCGACTCGGCGGCTGCCGCACACGCACACTACGAACGAGCAGAGCGGTGGCGCGTAGTGCCACAACACATAAGCCCATCTATCACCACCACCACAGTACACTGACGCGTTTCGAACTCAACCGGAGCTCATCTTTAGAGTAACACAACCGTACACCCATGCTACCCATGTTAGACTAGCAAACCAAACAAACACAACCCAAAAAAAATTTTTTTAGTCCCCAAGTATTCACTTTATTTTTATTTATCTTTAAGTAAAGAGTACTAGTATCAAATGAAATGGCGAGTAAACGAGGCACAATGCAAAATCGAACAAGGAAGACTCAAGGAAGGTTTCTACAAAATTAGTATCAGGGCCATTCCCACGCGCTTTCAAATTTTATTTAGATTAGTAATCGCCATTAATTCGCACTTTGTAACGTAATCAACTGTTTTAATACCCGTTTGACTACGGGTACGGTTTCGTAATTCGATTTGAGCGTTTGGCATTCATTGGCCGAGTTTCGGTTCTCATGGTATTGCGTTGGTTGGATTTATAATTTTAAGCTTGCGTACTTTTGGCGCGGGTCTCAGCATACGCCAACTCAATCAACTAACTATTTATTTGTTTTAAAGCAACAAAAAATCTAATTTTGCAGTTAATCGAAAATTAATCAGGTTTTCAGGGCTAAATTAAAGTGTTTTTTACTGGAGTCGTGTCTTCGGTTATTTTTTAATGGTGTCAACATCCCTATTGTATGTGTAAATTATGTATATATACTCCCCTCAGTAACAAGATAAGCAGTTGCTATTAATAGATACAGATCATTATAGTGTAACCACAACAAACATCTGCGACGTCAAGCTCCAGTAATCTAATTAACATAAGTTCAAAGTAAATCAGCGACTAATCCCACTGAATTAAACATTACAGGGACTAACTAGAGCTAACAGCCTTTACTTAACGCATTGAATTGAATACCCCTGTATAACCATTGTACTATCTTTAAGTTTTTCCTTCCTGTTTAGGTAGCTTTGAAAAGACCCTTTTAGGGATAAGTTCGCCTTGTACTCTTTGTTTGTTGTTTTTTTTTTTGTATTATTTTTGTACCGTCAAAAAGCGCGAGTTCGAATATCTGGGGCACGTGTTGTGCCATGACAGGTATCAGCTGCTGCAGCTAATATTGATGGGCAAAATACAGGGAAAGCGGTGCCCTGGCAGGCGGAAGTAATCATGGCTGCGGAATATTTGGGATGGGACCGGGATCAGCAGTGCAGATCAACTGTTCCAGATGGCTCAAGATAGGGAGAAATTTTCAGAGCTAACGGCCAACCTCCAGTAATGGAGTGGCACTTTCAGAAGAAGAACTTGGCTTTTGCAGGTGGTAGGACCTTGTGCAAGGTCCGCCCGGATTGCTACCACCATCTTACTCGCTAATCCTGCCGTGAAGCAGCAGTGCTTGCACTGTTGTGTTTCGGCGTGGAGAGTAAGACAGCCGGTGAAATTACTGGCACTTGAGGTATCCCATCTTAGGCCTCTAGGTTGGCAACGCATCTGCAATACCCCTGGTGTTGCAGATGTTTATGGGCGGTGGTGATCTCTTACCATCAGGAGACCCACTTGCTCGTTTGCCATCCAGTCGAATAAAAAAAAAAAGAAGATTATTTTTGTGTTTTATGTACAATAAAGTATTTACATACATACATACATATTACCTATTTCCATAACCTACTTAACCAGAAAATTTTGGAAAACCCCCGTCATTGTCACTTCAAAGTTCAATAACTGAAAAACGGCTGAACCGATTTGATAAAACATGTAAACCTGCTTTCATATAAAAAAAAACACATCTAAATCGGTTCACCCGATAAGAGCTACGGTGCCACAGACAGACACATATAGCGGTCAAACTTATAACACCCCTCTTTTTGCGTCGGGGGTTAAAAAATCACCCAATGCGCAACTCGCGAACTGAGGGTTCCGAAAAAGAAGGGAGGAAATAAATAATTCGTGAGAAAATCTTTAGTTTTTTTTTCACTACGACCAACTCACGCTTACCTGTCCTCTCCCAGAGGCACAAATTTGTGCCTAAATTCCTTTGATCCTGTTATCCTGGGAGATGACAGATTAATCGATTTTTATTATTTGTTAATGCGCTATAATTACCTTTTCATCACACTTGCTCGTAAACAGTTTCGTAACATGCAGGCTACCTTAGTTGCAACCCCCCAAATAAAACCCTCGACCTTAATGTGCTTGTCATGAAACCCATGGTCGGTAAATGAGTCATTGCGCATACACATTTTCTTGTCATGAAGCCAAGGTCGGTAAATGGGCTAATATTTGGAAGAATTATATTTTTTCTTTCACAATTATAAAATTTTACTTGCAAATGTGATGAAAAACATTGTATGTCGCACGGGCGGTACTAGAATTACGAACATCGACTCATTAAAGCCCTCAGTCTTCGACTTCGGGCTTCTAATAGACTCTCGTTCGTAATTCCTTATTTACCGCCCTTAAGACACAATGTACTATTCACTTTCAGTTTTAGGTTTGTGTTAAAAGGTATGCAGATAGAATTATTGGTCACGTTTTTGTTTGGTTAAATAACATAACCTAGCCAACAAAAAGTTGCTAAACCCCCACCTTTGTCACTTCAAAGTTCAATATCTCAAAAATGGCTTAACCGATTTTGATAAAACATGTCTAAGAACCATCGCTAGAAAACCTGCTTTCAATAAAAAAAAACGCATTTATATCGGTCCACCCGTTTAAGAGCTACGGTGCCACAGACAGACAGACACAGACACACAAACACACATAGCGGTCAAACTTATAAGATCCCTTTTTTGCATCGGGGGTTACAAATGAGTCAATAACAAGCAAGACTAACATGAAACGAACCTCTTGACACTAATGCCATCTAGTGATATTAAAAAAAAAACTCATCAGATAGCGCCATAAATAAATACAATCGATATGTAAGGTAAACGTCCGAGTGCTCGTCACGCCAATGCCCAATAGACGACACCCTGCCGTCATTTCTATTGCTAATGACATAAGATTAAACCAGCACGTAAACGTTAACCGCAGGTAAACTCGCACGTTTACCTTATTTGTTTTATGTTACTGTTTGACACGAGTGTTTATGTGAATAACCAAAGAAGCAATTTTTTTTTTTTTTAGTAAAACCTGAAGTATTTAAGTACTTCGTTTTTCTTTTTTTACAAGCTTTTATTTAGTTTCACCTGACCCGTTGTCTGTCTGAAATCAAATCTTGTATGTTAAATTTGACCATCCAGTAGTTAGATTGACTTGGTATAAATACTTATGTAAATTGCGTGACAATATAATAATGTGGTAAGTAGTGACATCTTAGTAGTCCTGCACAGTACGGAACTCTTCAACGGTTAATGGCATCGACTTGAAATTTGGCATGCAAATGTAGTTTGAGTGACAATACAAGTACAGTCAACAAAAAGTGCAGTCAGCAAAAAAAACTTGTATTAAAGATTATTTTTTTACCAAAAACTTATTTAGGCTCTAGTTTTTTTTTTTTTTTTTATGGTATAGGGGGCAAACGAGCAGGCGGATCGCCTGATGGTAAGCGATTACCGTCGCCCATGGACACCTGCAACACCAGAAGAGTCACAAGTGCGTTGCCGGCCTTTAAGGTAGGAGTACGCTCTTTTCTTGAAAACTTGAAGGTCATAGCGGTCCGGAAATACCGCAGGCGATAGCTCATTCCAGAGTTTTGCTAGTATATTTGAGCTGATTATTGTCCCTACCTAGATTAGTTCACGACGCCCCCTCCTACCGCCATGATTGTGTTGGCTCCTCAAGATGCGGGGTCTTTATTATTTACACGCCGGCTGTTGACAGTGTGCCGAGGTACGGTTCCGATAGGAAAGATTAATGGAATAACGTTCATCTATTAATAGTTTGTTGTTTAATACTAGGAAAATACTGCTATGCTGCGGTTGTAGGGAATTATTGGAAGGGTTTAGATGTGTGATGTATGTACTCAAAGAGGGTAGCTTTAAGCACATTATATGCTATGTCACTGAAGCTCTGTCATGTACGTCAGTCTGGTGAATAAAGCGATTAAGAACACATCTCCGTAGTTTGGCTGTACCTGGATACCCTGAAGCTCTCAAGATAGCGTGAACATAACAGGATGGAATAGAACTTGCGGCATTTTGCTGCTTTCTTGAGCTTATTTTCATTGGTTACCTATATTTTTTATGACTAAAGTTAAACTTCCGCGTGCTCGTCACGCTAATGCCCAATGGACTACACTCTGCTGTCATCTCTATTGCTAATGACGTAAGATTGAAGATGCCAATTATTGGGACAGTGACGAACACAGGTACGTTTTTATAACCTAGAATATTGTAGTCGTCAAGTGGCACCGTAGTTGTAAAATGTGTGTTTTTAAAATTCTCTCGGATTCGATTTGTAGCATTCGAACATGGCGGATGTAAGCAATATCTAATTTTGCTATTTCTGTTTCTTTGGCTAGTTGAAGTATAATTTTGATAGTGTTTTATGCAGCGATTAACCTTTACAGTGAACAGTGATCCTAAAATTCAATATTGCTCTCGTGTCTGACATTTTTTAATGCGCAAGTTGTCTCCACGTGGTTTCTGGAATTTTACTATCAAGTTGCAAAAACTACAATCACCGTACAACGTCCCTCTCAAAGAGAGTTTACCTTGACACTGGCGAAATTGTCCTTTTAATTAGGACAGAAAAGCCATATTTTAAAAGGAAAGGAAGAATAAATTCTCTCGTTGTCTTAAAATTAAAAATGACACTCAAACGCGCCTTCAGAACGCCACCTTAACTTCAAAATATGAATGGTGCCCGATGAAGTAGCGCCGTATGAATATGAGACCGCGCCTGAACGCTGTAAACCGCGGTTTTATCCCTTGCCACCTCTTAGCTTCAACCATTTGTTATCTGTAATATTACCGCATTCGTGCACACTTTTTTGTTTTAAGATCATCAAGACTTCTATCTAAAATTGGCTTGATAAGACAAAACAGTAACTGAACACAACTACAATAATGTACCATAGAAAGCGTTGCTTCAGTGTTAAATTACTCTCGTATACTGGTCCGTAGCTGTTGGCATTAAAAAGTAATTAAAAAAATGGTTACAAACGTATGAATACACTGAAAAAAAATAAAAGATTTGCTAACAGTAACAAAAAAAATGGTTGCTTGTAACATAACTTTTTATTTTATTTTCTTTTTTATTTATAAGTCAACAAAAAATTACAGCATTACAGTTAAAACCAATGCGCTATAAAAACACAATGTAAGTATACAAAAAAAAGACATATAAAAAACACAAAAAAGTGGAGAGTGGGTTGGCAGGCACTTGGAGTGTAAATGAGCTGAAATTGTTAGCCCTTTGAGACTCGAGCGGGAGGATGGGCAGCTCTAAATGGGCTCCGTGTAACCGGGCCTTTACTGCCTCCGGTGTCGTCTTCTTGTCCAACCAAGACAGGTAGATGTCCACCATCGGTACTGCAGCTTGAATACAAGACGACGCTGCAGGAACGGTCCTACGCTGATTGCGATTGCGCTTTAGACGGCGTTTTCGATTTACCACCGGAGTGAAGCCATCATCATACGCAACAACTTTCGGCGCATGGTGATCGGTGGCCGCAGGCTACTCCTTCGCTCCCTTTGCAGAATTCAGGGGGCGCGGGCGGCACCTTAGCTATCCTTTTGCCCCCGAGATGAATTGGGAGCAACAGGAGCTAGCGTAGGCGACACGGAACTTTAGTGACTACAAAACTAAGGCCTACTAGTAGGTATGTAGTTAAGTAGGTGATATTAGTGTTGTGAAAAATGCTCATTTCGTGATCTCTTACCAATGCAATTTGCCAATATATTGCAAAACTGATTTTGTAAGACATCACCTAGAGTTGTGGATAACGCTCATTTTCGAGGCTTAAAGACTCGAACCCTAAAGACTCTCGAGGCTTAGCGACTCAAAGGCCGCAAAGACGGTTTCTTGCATCCATACACGTAAAGTAAGCCAATTTAATTGTCAGATATAGTTGAGTCTTTAAGACTCTGGAGTCTTAAGGGCTCGAGTCTTTAAGCCTCGAAAATGAGCGTTATCCACAACTCTAGGTGATGTCTTACAAAATCAGTTTTGCAATATATTGGCAAATTGCATTGGTAAGAGATCACCACCGCCCATAAACATCTGCAACACCAGGGGTATTGCAGATGCGTTGCCAACCTAGAGGCCTAAGATGGGATACCTCAAGTGCCAGTAATTTCACCGGTTGTCTTACTATCCACGCCGAAACACAACAGTGCAAGCACTGCTGCTTCACGACAGGATTAGCGAGCAAGATGGTGGTAGCAATCCGGGCGGACCTTGCACAAGGTCCTACCAGCTGCAAAATACCTATGAAGTTGACCCAAATAATCTGCACCGTAAAGCAACATAATGGAAGATAGATGTTTTACTTGGGGTGTATTTTACTTAATGCTACGAAGTGTGATTGCTACTTGGTATAAGACTCCATGTATATGCACTAAACAAAAATAACACTAAATATAAAAATAAAACAAACAATTTGGTTCCTGTCTACTTACACATAATAAGTGCCGAATAGAGTGAAATGGGCTCCACTCAGCATAGTGTAGGCACGAGCTGCAACGCTTTTTTATCCGGGTACCCAGTTCTGGATAATTTCTCCATTTTAGTTAAGCCGTCATTTGACTATGTGGGTCACCTAGTTTTATTAAATGACACACACAACACACACAAACATCACGCCTGTATTCCCAAATGGGGTAGGCAGAGCACACGAAACGTTACCGCTTCGGAGCCACTTTTAGCAATTTTAAGTTTTAAGTTTAACAAAAACGGTACAATACACGGTAGGTACACTGTCAGTAAAGCTTTTGGGGGTTAGTAGTTAATTTACAACTTTAACGTAAGTTTCACTTTAAAAAAGGTGCTAAGGCGAGCATAGCCAAGTCTCAGCGCGAATGCACGTGCGCGTTTTACGGGGATTGCTTTCAACAAAGACTGCTTTTCGCCTAAAACACAATAATGGAACTGGAAAATATTTACCTAAGCTTTACAGCGTAAGTGGATCTTATACTCGTGAATATTATAATCCGCAAAGAGACTATCCAACATAGAAAATCATCGATATAGCTCAGAGAATTAGCAAATTGAAGTTGCAGAGGGCTGGCCAAATCTGTCGAAGAACTGACTACCGTTGGAGTAGGTAAACGAGTTCTTGAGTGGAGACCGCGTCACGGTAAACGTAAGTATAGGATCAAAGGCTGCTGGTAGAAGTTACATGCGTCAGCCGAAGACAGGGTGCAATGGGGGAGGCTTATATGTTCAGTAGTAGACTACTATGCTGATGATGAAATAGTGGTGATGATGATAGTGATAATGTTTATAATCCGATACTTCTATGTTAAGGTTGTAACATAATGTTACACGACATGTTAGTTATTTGTAAAGACGTAATAACCTAGTGGTGTGACTTAAGGCCTGTCAAGCAGAGGATCATGATTTCAGACCCGGGCTTGCATCACTGAGTATTAAAGCAGTCACGTGCAAAATTGCATTTGAAATTTATAACCAGCTTAGGCTGTTGGAAAAGGTCGTCAGGGTTTCTTCATGATATTTTACGACGTTTGCATGCAGGTGTCTGCAGATGTATACACACAGCTGCAAAGCGATTCAGTGGTGTTTGTGGACCTACCTACCTGAGATAGAATACGAGCAGNGCATTTGCATCCATTTTTTAGGGTTCCGTACCTCAGAAGGAAAAAACGGAACCTTTTTTTCTCAGGAACGCGTAGAGGTATCAAGCTGAAATTTATATCAAATAATCAGGTCTACTGTCCCTTGGAGCTGTGAAAAAATCGAACTTCTAATTCAATGCAATCAAAAAATACAGCCGTTTATGCCGCAAATTTCCGCAAATTTTCGAAACTCGCAAGGGAATCAAAACCTACAGGGTACTTCCCGTGAACTCAGAATCTTGAAATTTGGTAGCGAAGCAACGACAACGGCACAGATAAAGGAAAAATTGCGAAAACCGTTAATTTTTAGTTACATCATATAATAAAAAATATTTATAATACGGACCTCTCGGTGCGCGAATCCGACTCGCACTTGGCAGTTTTTTTAAGAAATTCTGGAGTTTATAGTTTTAGCCTAGGTACTGGAAGAGTTTATTAAGTAGAGGACATGTACATACTGTATATAAAGCCACATGATTATATCCCGGGATGAATCCTTCTTAGATCTTTTACGGTTCTGCGAATGTAACCGCCCTTGTGACAAACAGACAGACGAACAACAAAGTGTTTAAATTGTGCCACAAGACAGAATCACCTTTTCGGTGGCAGCGATGCGTGAAAACGCTCTAAACGTAATTTTGCCGATGCTTGTACCGACCCATTTCACAGCAGCTTACATCATATTGCCTGAATTACGCTTCGGCACTATCTACTACAATTGGATTTAGTAGTTCACTAGATTTTTCGTTTCAGCGAGCAATGATTTTATCAAATGATTGTCAATGCACGAGAGCCAAACCAAATTAATAAACACTCAGTACACGGAAGTACTTTGGTGAATTTATTGCTGTTACTAAAACAACGCATTTTTTATACTAGAATTTAACCGCGGCTTCGTACCTGTAATCCATAGATCTGACAATGAGCTATCGCGAATGAATTCACCGCTAGAGGCGCTAGTATAGCGTGAGGTCTCCGAAATGTCAAATGTCATAGTTTTTGGGTGAGCTACGCGGGTTTATTTATAATTAGAATATTTTGTGAATATTTTGCATTACCTGAAATTAATTATGGCAATTATGCGTTACGGGGCAATGAATATCTGTGTTTTGAGACAGTTTTGCCTTTTGGAAACTTTTGTCCTCCCTTTTTTTCCGAACAAACGGGACTACGCAGCTAGGTACGCGGGTTGCTCGATATTTTTATGGTACGGTTTTAAGGTGTATTATATATGATTTTAATCTAAACTTTGTTTTCACGCCCGTAATAACAGACTTTGAAAGCCATACTTAAAAACCTCACGCAACAGTGGCACCATCTAGAAAGACAAAAAACGATAGCCCTCATTGAACAAAATTACCAAAAACCGTGCATCTCTTTCTCATAGACGTATTATTGAAAACAGCTGCAGTTGACATTTTAGATTTGCTATGTTCTTCTTCTTCTTTAAAAAACATGGCTCTGTCCATCGGAGGACAATTTTGCCAGTGTCTAGTAGTTTTTGCCGTTGTACGGTAAAAAAATTCTAGAAGATGAATTCATCAATGTCAAGGTTGAAACCGGTTAGCTATTATTCGGTTACTTTTGTTTTATGAAATTAATAAAAATGACATCGACGGCAGTGACAATTTAGGTCTGTAAAACAAAACTTATTCTGCAAGCATTTGTATTCTGCGTAAAACTCAAATAAGTTGCGCGACCAACGCAATTATAAACAACTTTACTATCAATGAAACCTTAACTTTAAAACTGTCCAAAACGATTCCCAATATTTTATTTAGGTTAAAATAGTATTGCCTCACGACAAATATTCAATAATAGCCGGCATAAATTCAGTTTGGCAACTCTAAATTGTCCATGTGATATAATGCGGCGAACATTTTTCCAGCACCCCGTTCCGAGGACCGAATACTTCGTGTGGAGGGTACTTTAAGTCTTAATAAAATATGGGCCAGCTTGTTTATGGTACGGAAATATTTTGTAACCATTGCTTAGTGGAATTAGGTTGGATCGTAATAAAATGAAGTAGTGTTTACTCATTATTTACAAGCTTTTATTCAGTTTCACCTGTCCCGTTGTCTGTCTGTAATCAAATCTTGCAAGTTAAATTTGACCATTCCCAGTAGTTGGGTTGACTTGAAATTGGCATACTTATTTAACTTGCTTGACAATACAATAATCTGGTAGTGACATCCTGGTAGTCCGGCCAGGATTGCCTCCACAGGACGGAACACTTCAACGGTTAATGGAATCGACTTGAAATTTGGTATGCGAATGTAGTTTGGGTGACAATACAAGTGCAGTCAACAAAAAGTACAGTCAGCAAAAAAGAGCTTGTAAGTATTAAAAATTAATTTTTTACCAACAACTTATTTCATGTAATAAAAATAATGGATTGTCTTTTACATCCATAATATTGTCGAATCTTTACACCTAGTATGCAAATAAATTAAATTGAAGTGTTTGTTTTCCAAAGTCAAAGTTAAAAATAAAAG
>NC_133478.1:15014773-15015808 GCF_025370935.1 Choristoneura fumiferana
GTCCCATGATATTTATATAATTGGCCTCACTGTTACACGATTTTGATTGCTTTTTAACTCGCAACTTATATGTGGGAACGTGTCAAAATAAATAAAGTTTAAAAATAATAGTAGGCGAAATGGCAAACCGAAGTCCGAAACCTATTACGCATATATATCAGGTTTCGCATAATTAATTAATTTGCGCTGAATCTTAAAACTTGCCGAAAATTAGTTCGGCATAATTCTTTATAAGCCGGATGATTGTTTACCCGAATATTATATTAGCATAATTTTAACATGGCCGAGTTTTATTATGCATAATATTGTTCAGCATACTTATATATGTAATTTAGCTGAATTTAATAGCCCGAAATCCAGTCCAAATCTATGTCCGAAATTAAATTAAGAACCATTTCTTGATTAGTGTTATGGTAAATATAAAAACGGTAAATGGTAAAAATATATAATAATATGACTAGAAAATATAGGTAATTAGGTTAGGTAAAAATTGTATTTATAACGAAACGAAACAAAACGGCGTATATAAGTTAATGATTATATTATATTTGAAATAATTCCGCATTGGCGATCCCTTACTTCAAATAGCGAACCTACTGTGTTAAAAATAAAGTTGTGTTAAATAATTGCGATAATCATTGTAAATCTGTTAAAAAAAATACCTCGTTGAGGTTCTTGCCGGATTCTTCTCAACAAAGGTTTTTCCGAACCGGTGGTAGATTTTTTTTGACATTCATAAGTGCTTGTTATAGCCTAAATTGAATAAAAATATTTTGACTTTTGAACGAATAGCCACCAGTAAAAGGTCACAAAAAGGGGGTACATTATAAAACAATCATAATCTACCCCCCTTTAGCCTGGATAGGTTGGTTAGTTACCTTATGTCCCTCAGATTAGAAACAGAAGCCCCGCGAAGCAGGGCGTCGTCGACTTTGCCACAGTCATGTCCCCGCATTATAAAAATACTATCACCCACTAGTTACTAGTTTCCAGAGAAGTAGATCGGAATATGTTAATAAAAAACAGAGCAAAGTT
>NC_133478.1:15019944-15056387 GCF_025370935.1 Choristoneura fumiferana
CGGATTTGACCCAACAACCCTATGGAGGAGAAGCCATAGATCTTGATCTACGGCCTCTAGCTATGGCTGCCACTGGGTTACTGCGAACATTGCATTTACCACGAGTTTTACGGTAAGAAAAACATTGTAAGAAAACATGCACAAACTGCAAAGCAATTCAATGGTCTGTGTGAAGTTGCCAATCGACACTGTGTACACTTGCAAACAGCCCTAGCCGTCTTATTCTGAGAGGAGGCCTGTGTCCAGTAGGAGATAAGTCACTCACGCTGTGACACAAAAGATTATTCTCATTTCACCAAGCATACTTGCCGTTTCCGAATCTGCTAATAGTGTTCGTTCTCAGAATAATATTAACGAAAATGTCCCTCCCTTTCAAGTTTCACGCCTGCCCCGCCCGAGCCCTGTTTGAAACTCTTTAAGGTGCAAGCCAATTAGCTGAATTATTGAAGAGCCGAAGTTTTAGGTAAGTACAAGCTACCTTGTTAAAGATTAAGATCGGACTACTTATAGCACCTGATAAGTTTACCGCGTGCTGTGCGGCGTTTGGTTAGTGGTAAGTTGGTATATTCTATTTTTTCTAACATGAATCATATGACAGATGCCAAACTGACGGAACTAGAGTCTCTCCTACTGTTACGCAAACTATCGATACTTTTGCATGTACCTACCTAGTGCTAAAAGTGGCAATAGCATTATTTGTTGGTTTAAACGTTACGCTATCGAACTGAAAGACTTGTTTTAATTTTTAAATATAATTTATTCAATACTTGGAGTGTCAATTTTGAACATGAAACTACCGTGAGGCTCACTCATATTATATGATATTGTAACGGATATTCACGTCTAAAATCGAGTTTAGCTCGACAGTTTCGGGCTATTTCGTAGCCCTTCTTCACAGGAGAACGCGACTCGGCGGCTGCCGCACACGCGCACTACGAACAGAGCAGAGCGGTGGCGCGTAGTGCCACAACACATAAGCCCATCTATCACCACCACCACAGTACACTGACGCGTTTCGAACTCAACCGGAGCTCATCTTTAGAGTAACACAACCGTACACCATGCTACCAGATGTTAGACTAGCAAACCAAAACAACAAACAACACCAAAAAAAAAATTTTTTAGTCCCCAAGACGTATTCACTTTATTTTTATTTATCTTTAAAGTATAGAGTAGCTAGTATCAAATGAAATGGCGAGTAAACGAGGCACAATGCAAAATCGAACAAGGAAGACTCAAGGAAGGTTTCTACAAAATTAGTATCAGGGCCATTCCACGGGCCTTCAAATTTTATTTAGATTAGTAATCGCCATTAATTCGCACTTTGTAACGTAATCAACTGTTTTAATACCCGTTTGACTACGGGTACGGTTTCGTAATTCGATTTGAGCGTTTGGCATTCATTGGCCGAGTTTCGGTTCTCATGGTGTTGCGTTGGTTGGATTTATAAATTTAAGCTTGCGTACTTTTGGCGCGGGTCTCAGCATACGCCAACTCAATCAACTAACTATTTATTTGTTTTAAAGCAACAAAAAATCTAATTTTGCAGTTAATCGGAAAATTAATCTGGTTTTCAGGGCTAAAATAAAGCGTTTTTTTACTGGAGTCGTGTCTTCGGATTATTTTTTAATGGTGTCAACATCCCTATTGTTACTGTGTAAATTATGTATAACTAACTAACCCCTCAGTAACAAGATAGCAGTTGCTATTAATAGATACAGATCATTATAGTGTAACCACAACAAACATCTGCGACGTCAAGCTCCAGTAATCTAATTAACATAAGTTCAAAGTAAATCAGCGACTAATCCCACTGAATTAAACATTACAGGGACTAACTAGAGCTAACAGCCTTTACCTAACGCATTGAATTGAATACCCCTGTATAACCATTGTACTATCTTTAAGTTTTCCTTCCCTGTTTAGGTTAGCTTGAAAAGACCCCTTTTAGGGATAAGTTCGCCTTTGTACTCTTTTGTTTTGTTGTTTTTTTTTGTATTATTTTTGTACCGTCAAAAAGCGCGAGTTCGAATATCTGGGGCACGTGTTGTGCCATGACAGGTATCAGCTGCTGCAGCTAATATTGATGGGCAAAATACAGGGAAAGCGGTGCCCTGGCAGGCGGAAGTAATCATGGCTGCGGAATATTAGGGAGAGGACCGGGATCAGCAGTGCAGATCAACTGTTCCGGATGGCTCAAGATAGGGAGAAATTTTCAGAGCTAACGGCCAACCTCCAGTAATGGAGTGGCACTTTCAGAAGAAGAACTTGGCTTTTGCAGGTGGTAGGACCTTGTGCAAGGTCCGCCCGGATTGCTACCACCATCTTACTCGCTAATCCTGCCGTGAAGCAGCAGTGCTTGCACTGTTGTGTTTCGGCGTGGAGAGTAAGACAGCCGGTGAAATTACTGGCACTGGCAGGTATCCCATCTTAGGCCTCTAGGTTGGCAACGCATCTGCAATACCCCTGGTGTTGCAGATGTTTATGGGCGGTGGTGATCTCTTACCATCAGGAGACCCACTTGCTCGTTTGCCATCCAGTCGAATAAAAAAAAAAAGAAGATTATTTTTGTGTTTTATGTACAATAAAGTATTTACATACATACATACATATTACCTATTTCCATAACCTACTTAACCAGAAAATTTTGGAAAACCCCCGTCATTGTCACTTCAAAGTTCAATAACTGAAAAACGGCTGAACCGATTTGATAAAACATGTAAACCTGCTTTCATATAAAAAAACTCATCCAAATCGGTTCACCCGTTTAAGAGCTACGGTGCCACAGACAGACACATATAGCGGTCAAACTTATAACACCCCTCTTTTTGCGTCGGGGCTTAAAAAAACACCCAATGCGCAACTCGCGAACTGAGGGTTCCGAAAAAGAAGGGAGGAAATAAATAATTCACGAGAAAATCTTTAGTTTTTTTTTTCACTACGACCAACTCACGCTTACCTGTCCTCTC
The DNA here is from genome assembly GCF_025370935.1 of Choristoneura fumiferana. Lineage (NCBI taxonomy): Eukaryota > Metazoa > Arthropoda > Insecta > Lepidoptera > Tortricidae > Choristoneura > Choristoneura fumiferana. The sequence continues at coordinate 15,022,914 of NC_133478.1, forward strand.
CCAGAGGCACAAATTTGTACATAAATTCCTTTGATCCTGTTATCCTGGGAGATGACAGATTAATCGATTTTTATTATTTGTTAATGCGCTATAATTACCTTTTCATCACACTTGCTCGTAAACAGTGTCGTAACATGCAGGCTACCTTAGTTGCAACCCCCCAAATAAAACCCTCGACCTTAATGTGCTTGTCATGAAACCCATGGTCGGTAAATGAGTCATTGCGCATACACATTTTCTTGTCATGAAGCCCAAGGTCGGTAAATGGGCTAATATTTGGAAGAATTATATTTTTTCTTTCACAATTATAAAATTTTACTTGCAAATGTGATGAAAAACATTGTATGTCGCACGGGCGGTACTAGAATTACGAACATCGACTCATTAAAGCCCTCAGTCTTCGACTTCGGGCTTCTAATAGACTCTCGTTCGTAATTCCTTATTTACCGCCCTTAAGACACAATGTACTATTCACTTTCAGTTTTAGGTTTGTGTTAAAAGGTATGCAGATAGAATTATTTGTCACGTTTTTGTTTGGTTAAATAACATAACCTAGCCAACAAAAAGTTGCTAAACCCCCACCTTTGTCACTTCAAAGTTCAATATCTCAAAAATGGCTTAACCGATTTTGATAAAACATGTCTAAGAACCATCGCTAGAAAACCTGCTTTCAATAAAAAAACCGCATTTAAATCGGTCCACCCGTTTAAGAGCTACGGTGCCACAGACAGACAGACACAGACACACAAACACACATAGCGGTCAAACTTATAACATCAAGGGATTTGCATCGGGGGTTAAAAATGAGTCAATAACAAGCAAGACTAACATGAAACGAACCTCTTGACACTAATGCCATCTAGTGATATTTAAAAAAAAACTCTTCAGATAGCGCCATAAATAAATACAATCGATATGTAAGGTAAACGTCCGAGTGCTCGTCACGCCAATGCCCAATAGACGACACCCTGCCGTCATTTCTATTGCTAATGACATAAGATTAAACCAGCACGTAAACGTTAACCGCAGGTAAACTCGCACGTTTACCTTATTTGTTTTATGTTACTGTTTGACACGAGTGTTTACGTGAATAACCAAAGAAGCAATTTTTTTTTTTTTTAGTAAAACCAGAAGTATTTAAGTACTTCGTTTTTCTTTTTTTACAAGCTTTTATTTAGTTTCACCTGACCCGTTGTCTGTCTGAAATCAAATCTTGTATGTTAAATTCGACCAACTTCCAGTAGTTAGATTGACTTGGTATAAATACTTATGTAAATTGCGTGACAATATAATAATGTGGTAGTGACATCTTAGTAGTCCTGCACAGTACGGAACTCTTCAACGGTTAATGGCATCGACTTGAAATTTGGCATGCAAATGTAGTTTGAGTGACAATACAAGTACAGTCAACAAAAAGTGCAGTCAGCAAAAAAAACTTGTATTAAAAATTATTTTTTTACCAAAAACTTATTTAGGCTCTTTTTTTTTTTTTTTTTTTTATGGTATAGGGGGCAAACGAGCAGGCGGATCGCCTGATGGTAAGCGATTACCGTCGCCCATGGACACCTGCAACACCAGAAGAGTCACAAGTGCGTTGCCGGCCTTTAAGGTAGGAGTACGCTCTTTTCTTGAAAACTTGAAGGTCATAGCGGTCCGGGAATACCGCAGGCGATAGCTCTTTCCAGAGTTTTGCTAGTATATTTGAGCTGATTATTGTCCCTACCTAGATTAGTTCACGACGCGCCCTCCTACCGCCATGATTGTGTTGGCTCCTCAAGATGCGGGGTCTTTATTATTTACACGCCGGCTGTTGACAGTGTGCCGAGGTACGGTTCCGATAGGAAAGATTAATGGAATAACGTTCATCTATTAATAGTTTGTTGTTTAATACTAGGAAAATACTGCTATGCTGCGGTTGTAGGGAATTATTGGAAGGGCTTGGATGTGTGATGTATGTACTCAAAGAGGGTAGCTTTAAGCACATCATATGCCGTGTCACTGAAGCTCTGTCATGTACGTCAGTCCGGTGAATAAAGCGATTAAGAACATATTTCCGTAGTTTGGCTGTACCTGGATACCCTGAAGCTGTCAAGATAGCGTGAACATAACAGGTTGAATAGAACTTGCGGCATTTTGCTGCTTTCTTGAGCTTATTTTCATTGGTTACCTATATTTTTTATGACTAAAGTTAAAGTTCCGCGTGCTCGTCACGCTTATGCCCAATGGACACCCTGCTGTCATCTCTTTTGCTATGACATAAGATTGAAGATGCCAATTATTGGGACAGTGACGAACACAGATACGTTTTTATAACCTAGAATATTGTAGTCGTCAAGTGGCACCGTAGTTGTAAAATGTGTGTTTTTAAAATTCTCTCGGATTCGATTTGTAGCATTCGAACATGGCGGACGTAAACAATATCTAATTTTGCTATTTCTGTTTCTTTGGCTAGTTGAAGTATAATTTTGATAGTGTTTTATGCAGTGATTAACCTTTACAGTGAACAGTGATCCTAAAATTCAATATTGCTCTCGTGTCTGACATTTTTTAATGCGCAAGTTGTCTCCACGTGGTTTCTGGAATTTTACTATCAAGTTGCAAAAACTACAATCACCGTACAACGTCCCTCTCAAAGAGAGTTTACCTTGACACTGGCGGAATTGTCCTACTAATTAGGACAGAAAAGCCATATTTTAAAAGGGAAGGAAGAAGAAATTCCCTCGTTGTCTTAAAATTAAAAATGACACTCAAACGCGCCTTCAGAACGCCACCTTAACTTCAAAATATGAATGGTGCCCGATGAAGTAGCGCCGTATGAATATGAGACCGCGCCTGAACGCTGTAAACCGCGGTTTTATCCCCTTGCCACCTCTTAGCTTCAACCATTTGTTATCTGTAATATTACCGCATTCGTGCACACTTTTTTGTTTTAAGATCATCAAGACTTCTATCTAAAATTGGCTTGATAAGACAAGACAGTAACTGAACACAACTACAATAATGTACAATAGAAAGCGTTGCTTCAGTGTTAAATTACTCTCGTATACTGGTCCGTAGCTGTTCGCATTAAAAAGTAATTAAAGAAATGGTTACAAATGTATGGATACACTGAAAAAAATAAAAGATTTGCTAACAGTAACAAAAAAAATGGTTGCTTGTAACATAACTTTTTATTTTATTTTCTTTTTTATTTATAAGTCAACAAAAAAATTACAGCATTACAGTTAAAACCAATGCGCTGTAAAATTCAATGTAAGTATACAAAACAAAAAGACATATAAAAACACAAAAAATTACATACAAAAAAAAATTATTAGGGATTTTTGAAAGTAGTCTTCGTCGCTACTCTAAAACGACGGAACACCACACCCTCTGGACACAAGTCGGAGCGCAGAACATCTGCTGGTGCTTGGCAGGCACTTGGAGTGTAAATGAGCTGAAATTGTTAGCCCTTTGAGACTCGAGCGGGAGGATGGGCAGCTCTAAATGGGCTCCGTGTAACCGGGCCTTTACTGCCTCCGGTGTCGTCTTCTTGTCCAACCAAGACAGGTAGATGTCCACCATCGGTACTGCAGCTTGAATACAAGACGACGCTGCAGGAACGGTCCTACGCTGATTGCGATTGCGCTTTAGACGGCGTTTTCGATTTACCACCGGAGTGAAGCCATCATCATGATCAACAACATCATCATCATCATCATGCGCAACAACTTTCGGCGCATGGTGATCGGTGGCCGCAGGCTACTCCTTCGCTCCCTTTGCAGAATTCAGGGGGCGCGGGCGGCACCTTAGCTATCCTTTTGCCCCCGAGATGAATTGGGAGCAACAGGAGCTAGCGTAGGCGACACGGAACTTGAGTGACTACAAAACTAAGGCCAACTAGTAGGTATGTAGTTACGTTAAGTAGGTGATGTTAGTGTTGTGAAAAACGCTCATTTCGAGGCTTAAAGACTCGAACCCTAAAGACTCTCGAGGCTTAACGACTCAAAGGCCGCAAACACGGTTTCTTGCATCCATACGCGTAAAATAAGCCAATTTAATTGTCAAATATAGTCGAGTCTTTAAGACTCTGGAGTCTTAAGGGCTCGAGTCTTTAAGCCTCGAAAATGAGCGTTATCCACAACTCTAGGTGATGTCTTACAAAATCAGTTTTGCAATATATTGGCAAATTGCATTGGTAAGAGATCACCACCGCCCATAAAAATCTGCAACACCAGGGGTATTGCAGATGCGTTGCCAACCTAGAGGCCTAAGATGGGATACCTCAAGTGCCAGTAATTTCACCCGTTGTCTTACTCTCCACGTCGAAACACAACAGTGCAAGCACTGCTGCTTCACGGCAGGATTAGCGAGCAAGATGGTGGTAGCAATCCGGGCGGACCTTGCACAAGGTCCTACCAGCTGCAAAATACCTATGAAGTTGACCCAAATAATCTGCACCGTAAAGCAACATAATGGAAGATAGATGTTTTACTTGGGGTGTATTTTACTTAATGCTACGAAGTATGATTGCTACTTGGTTTAAGACTCCATTTATATGCACTAAACAAAAATAACATTAAATATAAAAATAAAACAAACAATTTGGTTCCTGTCTACTTACACATAATAAGTGCCGAATAGAGTGAAATGGGCTCCACTCAGCATAGTGAAGGCGCGAGCTGCAACGCTTTTTTATCCGGGTACCCAGTTCTGGATAATTTCTCCATTTTAGTTAAGCCGTCATTCGACTATGTGGGTCACCTAGTTTTATTAAATGAAACACACAACACACACAAACATCACGCCTGTAGTCCCAAATGGGGAAGGCAGAGCACACGAAACGTTACCGCTTCGGAGCCACTTTTAGCAATTTTAAGTTTTAAGTTTGACAAAAACGGTACAATACACGGTAGGTATACTGTCAGTAAAGCTTTTGGGGGTTAGTAGTTAATTTACAACTTTAACGTAAGTATCACTTTAAAAAAGGTGCTAAGGCGAGCATAGCCAAGTCTCAGCGCGAATGCACGTGCGCGTTTTACGGGGATTGCTTTCAACAAAGACTGTTTTTCGCCTAAAACACAATAATGGAACTGGAAAATATCTACCTAAGCTTTACAGCGTAAGTGGATCTTATACTCGTGAATATTATAATCCGCAAAGAGACTATCCAACATAGAAAATCATCGACATAGCTCAGAGAATTAGCAAGTTGAAGTTGCAGAGGGCTGGCCAAATCTGTCGAAGAACCGACTACCGTTGGAGTAGGTAAACGAGTTCTTGAGTGGAGACCGCGTCACGGTAAACGTAACTCAAAGGCTGCTGGTAGAAGTTACATGCGTCAGCCGAAGACAGGGCGCAATGGGGGAGGCTTATATGTTCAGTAGTAGACTACTATGCTGATGATGAAATAGTGGTGATGATGATAGTGATAATGTTTATAATCCGATACTTCTATGTTAAGGTTGTAACATAATGTTACACGACATGTTAGTTATTTGTAAAGACGTAATAACCTAGTGGTGTGACTTAAGGCCTGTCAAGCAGAGGATCATGATTTCAGACCCGGGCTTGCATCACTGAGTATTAAAGCAGTCACGTGCAAAATTGCATTTGAAATTTATAACCAGCTTAAGCTTGTTGGAAAAGGTCGTCAGGGTTTCTTCATGATATTTTACGACGTTTGCATGCAGGTGTCTGCAGATATATACACACAGCTGCAAAGCGATTCATGACAGCAGTAAAATATAAGTCAACAATTGTATGTAAATTCTTTATTGCACATACCTATACTAGGCACCCCGAGAGAATTAAAAAGGCATCAAACTATTTCCAAATAAGGGACCTCTGCCCAACAACAACAATACACAACAACAACAACAATTGTTACCGTATTATCTGAGTAATAATTTTATTTAAACAAATAGGGATAAAAATTCTTCTATTTTTTACATTTTATTTCAAAAGGGATTAAAGGGCTAGTGAGTAGCCGCTAGTCTGATTATCATCAACATCTTGGCCTATACTTCCAACTGTAGAGCACGAGCTCCTCTGAGAATGAGAGGGCTTGGGTTTTTATTCCCCCGCCAGTGTGGATTAGGAACTTCACACACACAATTTAATTTCTTCACAGGTTCATAATGTATAATTTAAATGTAATTTTGCATATAAATTTCGAACAACTCAGAGGTGCGAGTTTGGATTCGAACCCTCAATCCTTTGCTTGAGAGTCCATAGGTCAAACCACAAGGCTAAACGACTTTATAAATACTCAATTATCACAGTAAGGGACACCGAGGAGTGTTGTGACAACGTCGATTTTTTCCCTTTTTTAGTTCAAGTTAATTAGGTTCCCAAAAATAGACGATGTCACAACTCTCCCCCTGTCACAACTCTCCTCGGTGTCCCCTGATGAGTAAATTAAAAAAAAATACAAACAGACGAACGTAGAACCTGCTTTTTTGAAGTCGGTTAAAAATAAAATCATAATGCGTTGTCATTTAAATATTTACATGAGTTTAAGTGTTTAATAAATATTTCACTATTATTGAAACGTGAAATATAAATCCAGCTGATTCGGGGTCGATATATATACAGTTTTGGATTTATGTTTGTGAATATGTGGTATTGGAATTTAGAATTTAAAGCTACAGCAATAAGGTTCACTGGTTCGTATGACGCAAGGTCTATACATTACAAGGATCGTCCATGCGCGGGGCGCAGATTTTCAATATCCGTTGGGAAGGTTTATGTTCAAATCCCGGCTTATTTAAGGGTAAAAAGCTAGCATGTTGATCTGCAAACTGGTTGGTATTAATAAACGATGTTTTTTCTTATACATAGCCTTTTACCCGTCTGCCGACATGAAATTTCTTTTCTCAGATTTCACAAGTTTATATACTTAAATGTAGATCTTCCACAGACTTTTAGTCGGAAAAAGGTTTTTGTTAAGAGTTTTAATTTTATTACAAGCATTTTTTTGCCATCGATACATTTAAATAGGTAGTTATATTTTCAGTTATAAAAACTTCAACTAAGAGAATTTCGCCATGGAAAGACGATCCTGGCCAGATCACAGCAATTAGGATATCCCAATTTTTAACAACATAATAATATAATAAATCGAAAACCATTTGGAGAAATAGGCTTTGTGAAGCGTTTTCAGATTCCAAAAATTTGATAAACTGATAAATTAACAAAATTTAAGTAATGACCCTCATTCGACCCCTGCAGTGTCGCGTCACAAAAGCAGTTATAAAGCAGGTCTACACTCTTAAGCAAATTGACAGTTTGAAATGTTGCTGTCCTGCTTATAATAGCAAAGAGTGACAAAGATAGAACTTTAATCACATGATGCGCACCCGGCTTAAACAGTTGTCATTTATCGTAAAGTCCGAAATGTATACTAGTATTTCCAAAGATTTTTTACAAATTAAATTATTAAATTACTACGTTACAAGTAAATACAAAAGAATTTAAAAATCAGATTTTTTAATAAAAAATATCTATTTACTATCACACCATTAAACAAACAGGAATAATCGAAGCCAAAACAAGAGAAATAAATAAAACTATTTGTCATGGTTCATTTAGGACTCTAAGCCGTGCTTGAATTATTGTCAAATTGTAATGCCATAGATTATGTTATGTACGACCTGAATTTTTTCTAGGCAATGGAACGTGGCTGTCTCACTGTGACGTCATCCAGCGTATTTCAAAATAATTGAAAATGGTATCTTAAAATATCCTATTCTTTTCAAAAATAAAATAAAAACTATAGGTTATTTTTTTGGTGCATCCCAATTTCACTACCATCTTATTGCAATGTCACCGGACTAACTAAATTTTATCTCAAAAGAATACAAACATTGGAACATAGAACCTCCTCCTCTTTTGAAGTCCGTTAATCAAATGGTCAAAAAATGGTTTGCAACTTTAGAAACACAACTTGTATACAAAGTTATCTTTGGCAATTGGCACTTAAAAATGTACTCTTATCTGTGATCGCTTCTAACAATGGTGAGCTGGCTGTAGGTAAATGGTAGGTGTTGAACGCGAGTATCGGATCTGTTATGTATTTTTATTCTGTGCAATGTTATGGTGGTTACTCTGTGAGGCTATCAAGTGTGAGTATCGAATCTGTTATGTAGTATCTAACTATTTTCTAATCTGTGGATACTCTGGTGTTGTGGTATAGTAGTTAATCTGTGAAACTATCAAATGTGAGTATTTAATCTGTTATGAACTAGTAATCTGTGGAAAAAGAATGCTAAGTTGATATTGTAAATGTACGTAAATGCCTAACACACTAGTGATTTAATGTCAGAGAATATCAGAAAGAAAGAAAGAAAGGTTTATTTTGGCTCCATAAGTACGACCTAAAAACTAAGACTAAAACTAGCACTAAAACTATGTTACTTGGTTGGATCAGCTAGATCGAATTACAAAAACATGGTGTACATGAGCAGGACAAAGAAGAAGCAATTGAAGTTGAGTCAAGTTCTCCTTAAACTGTTTAAACATAATTGTAGTTTTTGATTTCTAAAAAAAAAACTAAATTTATACGGGATTTTGATAAGGAATTCGCGAAAACAATTAATAATACGAGTAGGTACTTAAAGAAAATTCAAGAAGATTGTATTAATGCTGAAACACAATTTTCCAAGCATTTTTCGACATAGTTAAGATTTCTCCGGCTAAAATTGAAAATTACTTAAGTATATATAAAAAAAGTTTTTTCCACCTACCTTTTACTTTTATAAATAAACTTATTATTAATATTAAAAATAAATAAACTTGTCAGCCAATTTACTTATAAGGAATAATTTTAAATCTAGTAACTAAGCAACATAATTTATTTTCGTACTGAATCGTGAAGTGTTATGGTTGCTGTCACAATTTTCCATGTCAATTTTCCGGCTTCGTGTATTTATCCTGCTCCAACAAAAATGTCACTGTGCCATTACAAGTCGCGCACCAATATTTTTCTACCTTCCTTCATTCTAATAACAAGTCGTATGTTCTCCTAAAAGGCAGTTATAAAATACAACTCTTCCGTATCTTGCGCAAGTACTTCCACCCTATTATGTTAAGGAAACGTTTTTGGCTCAACAGATCACATGAAAGAAAATAGTACTAAAGAAATCACAAAGTTACCCTGCGAATTGCGTTCTAAAAGCGTTGTTTAACCCCAGCGATAGAGTCTACAGGGTATGCTTTAAGTAAAGTTGCGTAATCGTAATTGCGTATTACCTTTGGAAAAGATAAACGACATCATTAGCCATCGGAATAAATGAAATAGCTGTCGGTGCGATCAGGAAGTGGGATCGCTTGCCTTTGACATCCGGAAACGAGTTAGTGAAACAATTTGAAGGTCGATATTGAGGGAGAACTAGCTTTATGTGAGTCATAATAAAAGTTGCACGCTCACAGTGGCGTGACTAATTGGGGTTTTTCTGTTCGGCACATGCAAGCCGTAGTGGTTTTGTGGTTTGATCTATGGCCTCTCGCTTCTCTAAGTTTTTTTAGAAATGTATATGCGAAATTACATTTGAAACGTATAATTTACTTTTTGGTGAAAAAAAAAACATTGTGACGAAGACTTGATACACTTGCGAAGTAGTACAATGATGTGTAAGAAACTTGGAAACCGTAGATTAAGATTCACAGATTAGAATAGATTTATTTATTGCCTTATGAAAAAATACATTATAAATATGTACGTGTCGGGTAATTATAAGAAATTTACAAAAGGATCATTAAATTGTATACAACATAAATAAATGTATGGTAGTAGCAAATTACAATAAATTGAGCCCTCGTGGGATAACAGCGTCAGCACTCTTGTGGTGATTTTTCAACGGCGAGGCGAGACGAGACTAGAATTGTGTATGCATTCTCGCGCCGCCACACAACTTTAATTCTCGTCTCGCCTCGTCTTGTCTCGCCTCGTCGGTGGAAAATCACCTTAATTCTGCGAGGAGTCCTATGCCCAGTTTTGGGACTTTTATAGGCCAAAAATGACGATATTGCTCTTGAGGGATAATTAATTATACGTGAGTCATAGTAATTTGCATGCTTGCAGTTGCGTGAGTAATTGGAATTTTCTTTTCACACACAATTAGTCATGCATGCCTTTTAATGTTATCTCTAATTTTTGCTCCATACGTTCAAAAGTAATATACCTAAAAACTTTTCGTTTCGTTGTTTAGATTCCAATAACCCTCTTGCATACTGCAAGTGCCACCTGCTTGAAGCAGGAAAGCGCAATATAGGAATTGTGTCTCCATCCGAAATCGATTGCAGAACGACGTGACATAAGAAAATTATAAACGGTTGTTCAATGAAATCTGTGAAAAAAACACAAAGGTTTTTAAAAATAGACATAGCTTCGACGTAAATTAAGCTTTCAGAGTTTAAGTATTTTATGCCTTTTTACCGCGCTTACTGTTTTCTATATTACTTCAGAAAACGACCAAGCGGTCATCTGATGAAAATCAATGATCGGCCTGTGGTCATCCATAACATGAATAGGATTAGAAGTGCATTTCCGGCCTTTTAGGAAAGAGTAGGTTCGTTGTGCGATGGTCCCTATTGAACTGGAGATCTGTGGTGAACTGTCAATAGTTGAAGTGGTGAGGGTGGAAATAAACTCGGTTACAAGTGGTGTAATGAAGAAACTTAGCTGCAGGCACCAGATTACTCGAAGAACGCTCGAATTACTCGATGCGTTTCCTATGATAGATGTGGGATATAAAATATACAGGTATGAAACATCCCTCTACAAAGACAGATTATCCGCAGTAGTTCCTTTGGGAGCACAAAAAAGGAGAATTTTTAGTATGATAAGAAAATGACTAAAGACACTACTGCGAGTAATCTGCAGAGACAGTGGGTCAAGCCGTTTAAAATTGAGCCATCAGTGTCACCAAGCCAAAATTCAGTTTATATCTTTTTGTAAAGCCAAATTATTTAAAGCTTAAAATCATCGCTATGAAGAGTCGATCCATTCGGTCAAAAATATTTCCTAGCATCCTTTTTTAGCCCTCTTGTTCTGAGAGGAGGCCTGTGCCCAGCAGTGGGACGCACATAGGCTGGGATGGATGGATGGATGGATCCTTTTTTCCATACACCCAATGAAAACAGAATCATTGAACGGGTATACCGGATGGTTATGACTGGTCCACGAACAAAGAAGGTTCTAAACACGTAGAATATATCAAGTGACCGATATGATGTAACAGTAGGTATTATCCCAAATAGTAAATAAGTAACAACCCTGACACTAAATATTTATATTTTATATGTTTTCTCACTCCAAGCAATCAGTTAAAGGCTAAACAATTTTTACGATTAGGGTTCCGTCCGTCATAAAATTCGAATAGTATTAGCCTAGTCCTGATCGACGGGATCAATAAAACCGCCGGAGCGTTGGATAGTATTACAATATAAAAATTGGACTCGAAACGGGTTAAGTTGGAAATCTTGATGCGTCATGACGCAATAATGCGTCAATAGATGTGTGAAACCACTTTAGTTGTCAACCCTTCATCATCCCAGCCTATATACGTCCCACTGCTGGGCACAGGCCTCCTCTCAGAACAAGAGGGCTTGGGCTATAGTTCCCACGCGGGCCCAGTGCGGATTGGGAACTTCACACGCACCATTGAATTGCTTCGCAGGTTTGTGCAGGTTTCCTCACGATGTTTTCCTTCACCGCAAAGCTCGTGGTAAATTTCAAATGTAATTCCGCACATGAATTTCGAAAAACTCAGAGGTGCGAGCCGGGGACTGAACCCACGACCCTCTGCTTGAGAGGCGATAGGTCAAACCACTAGGCCACCACGGCTTACCCTTACGATTATGACATTAGATATTTGTTATCAGGTTAGGAATGTTTTTTATAAGAATAGTAACCAGTCTACATTCAATCTAATTAACCGTGATTAATTAAAAACTAGTAATCCTTACGACAAGGCATAATTACATTTTACGTCGGTGCCAAATAAGCATACGCCCGCCTGGTAAACAGTAACTGTAGCCCTAGATACAAAATATCGAGAGGGGGTTTGTATTCGGTTTGTCTACCCTTCAAATGTCTAGTATCTATAGAATTATTTCTTAAAAAACGCCAATGGTTCATTCCACCGATAGTGTATGTGGAATAAAGCTCCCCTGGATGTCACATGTGACCATTTAGGCCTCAAGGCGTTAACCCTAAACTTGGCAAGTTAAGACAAAGCGTACTCAATTCAAGCCTCGTTGGATTCTTGTAGAGTTAACAAAAATAACTTTAAAAAAACTACAAAAAGATGATCTTAAATTATGTATCTTATTAGATACGTTGCCAAGGTTAGGGTAAAAAACACACACCTGTATTCCCAAATGGTAGGCAGAGCACACGTAACGTTACCGCTTCGGAGCCACTTTTAGCAATTTTTGGTTTTAAGTTTGACAAAAACGGTACAATAGTGACAGGTTGCTAGCCTGTCGCCTACGGTATACCTTAACCTATATTCTCAGTCCCCTCTGCACGTGTGGTGTCAGGTTACAATTACACCTCTCCATTTCTTCCGTGGATGTCGTAAGAGGGTAAAAACAATACTACTTAATTTGATGAGAAAAACTAAATAAACGTACCTACCTGACCTACGCAGTGACAATGAGGGCTATCGTTTTTTGTCTCACTAAATGGCGCACTGTTACGTGAGGTTTTTAAGTATGGCTTTCAAAGTCTGTTATTACGGGCGTGAAAACAAAGTTTAGATTAAAATCATATTTAATACACCTTAAAACCATACCATATAAATATCGAGCATGCCACAGTGTTGCATAGTCCCCTTTTTGTTCGGAAAAAAGGGAAGACAAAGGTTTCCGAAAGATAAAACTGTCTCAAAACACAGACATTCATGACCTCGGTACGCATATTTGCCATAATTAATTTCAGATATTGCAAAATATTCACAAAATTATTCTAATTATAAATAAACCCGCGTAGCTCACACAAAAACTATGAGATTTGACATTTCGGACACCTCACGCTACACTAGCGCCTCTAGTGGCGAATTCATACGCGAAAGCCCTCATTGCAATTAAATTGTATCTCTATTTCGACGAGGTTTTAACACAGAAAACCTGAAATTCGGTCAAAATACAAGTGACTTACTAAGCTGGTACAGATTCTAGCTAGTAAAGAATACAGTTGCTAGTTAAAAGGTAAAAACATATTTTCTTGTATACATCTTACACAAACAAAATCCTACCGAGAACTCCAAGTAACACGTCATCATGTACCTACCTATACAAATAAATTTCTTGAGATCTTCCAAAAGTTAACATCATACATTTTATTTAGAGACACAAAGTTTGTTCCATTACGAAAATTAAATTAGTAAGCACTTGGCATATTAAAGGGGGAGGGAGAAAAGTTACTAAGTAAAGAAGTTTGAAGTTTTGTCTCATGCTCTGGTAATTACAAAATTACTGATACACTTAACCGCCTTAGGACAACTTTTTGTTTTCTAGTACTTTATTTTTGATTAAAAAATTGGAGGAAAAACTGTGAAGGATGAAATTGATTCTTCTTTAACAACTCTCCTTCTTAAATCTTATGTCATTAGCAATACAGATGTCAGCAGGGTGTCGTCTATTGGGCATTAGCGTGACGAGCACTCGAACGTTTACCTTATTAATATTTACACGGTATTTTTCAAAGTACTTGACTCAAAAAACTCAAAAAAAAATGAAATCCTAAAATTTCAATTTCAATAACGGACGGCTAGTATGAAATAAGTACTTACTAAGGGCCTACGCCAGCTGGCACGGGTAAACGGAGCGGGCGCATGCCTGCAGTTAAGCTTTGGTTTCCTATGATCAGTGGTGCCGTCATATAGCGGCCGTAATTGATACCGCTCCTCCTTCTCCTAGAGAGCGGTAATTGACACTGCTCTCTAGGAAAGCGCGCCATTTTGTTTACATAAACAACGTTCTAGTGACGTCATTCACAGCTTATTACGTTCGCTATAATGAAGGCACCGCTTGTCCTAGGAAACCAAAGCTACTCTCAATCCAGCCGCCCTGTGCAAACCGCGGCTACTAGGCGTAGGTAGTTCAACAAAATAATTACGAGGTACGTTTATAGCTATTTTATTTATTTCATATTTACTCATACGAGTACTGCGCTGAGATTATTGTAGAGATTTTTGTTCAGTAAGGACTATATAAGGTGGTAGAAAATTAGGTGCGGATATTTTTAGGGTATGTTATTAATAACCTAAGAATCAATTAAAGGTACACATAAATTATTTAAGTATTGTGTGGTAATATTTTTTTTATTTCATACAAAATTACAATTCTGTCCAAAAATAATCATTCTTGCATTAACATTTGTTTTTTATTTATTTAATTTATATAATTAACAACTATGCAAATAATTGATGCTCAAAAATAGTAGTCCGCTTAATAGATTAATACAAGTTTTGTTAAAATCCGCTAATACTAATTCCAATATAAAATAGAACTGTCCACATATTTTGTAAGCATTTTAGTTAAGACTTGATTCAATCAACTTTATCAAATGAAGAAGCCTACGTCCACCCACAGCTGATGGAATCCCAATGATTATTTTGTACTCACTATATAATGCTATTAAGGGTATATTTTGAGCAATGTAAACAAAAACAAGAATTGTTTATCCAATCCAATTATAAGAAACCAAAACAGACAAGAAGAAAGAATAAGAAAAATAAACAGTGAAGTAAATAATACAAAGATAAATGTTGCATTATCGCAACTGGTAGGGAAGATACTCAGAAATATCGACTTTCTCTCACAACATGTTAATCTTACTAATTATAATCCTCATCATCATCATCATCATCATTGTCAGCCGCAACACGCCCAATATGCCATCCCCAAAGCATATTAAAGTGAAATAAATCATCTAGGTATCGGATTCTTGTGATTTTTAGCAAGTTATTAGGTCCACCTTGAGGAGGGCCAACCTAAACGTGGCCGCTACTAAAGAACATACCAAAATCTTTCATCACTGATGATATATATAAACTTTTAAATATTAGTTAGTATATTTTTTCCTATAATGTTTTAAAGCCTGAACCAATCTTGACAAAATTTATCAAAAGTGTGCGCCCTGGTTTGAATTACCTTTGTTACCTTATTTTGTTTTTTTGTTACCGATGTTTGTTGTTCAGCACCAGTAATACCAAGCTCGCTATAATAATTGATACACCCTGTATAATCGAACCCCCCTTGACATGATTTATTAGGAAGCGGATTTGTGAATGTTTAGGGCAGCACCCTCTATTGGTGGGAAATAGACTGCTCTTAACACACTTGATTTGTTGCTTTTAATAAAAAATAAGTCGAGTGCTTTTTACCCTGTTCTAACTATATTAATGCCACTTATGATTAAGTACTACGAGTGTGACTTCAATGTAATATCTAGTTCAACAAAATCACTACTATTATGAAAGCGAAAGTTCGTGTGTGTGAAGAATTTTAGTATAAAGATAAATGGATCTTAGAAATAGCAAATATTTATGTTACTTTTTATTCCGATGTTTTGACGAGATCAGAATGTTCTCGTATGTATGTAAAATCCGCTTACTTATACTTTTCGCTAGCGTTAGTGTGTGTGTAGGTTTTCTGTATTATATTATGTAAGTTTTAAATGGGTCCTACAGAAAAGCTGCGCTACGGCTTTCTGTAACAATAATCTGAGTGGGAGCCCCTTTATACTGTTCCATATATATTTTTTTCCGTCTAATGTATTTTTCTGTTTATTGTATGTACGTTATTTCTCTCTCTCCTCCCTCTTATATCATCTATATCTCTTACGGTAAGTGATACGGTTAGAAATGTGAAATTTTCCATGAGTGTACTTCATGCAAGATGTTAGCTTTGCCACGTTATGAAGTATCTTTCTTTTAATCCCTGGGTAAATTGATTGATTGATTGATAGATGTAAGATAAGAATCAAATTTATCAACCTAGCAATATACAATTATTGCATCATAACAATGTATCTACGAACGCACATCACGAACAAGTCTAACTTTTATTCCAAAATAATTCAAAAGAACCCCAAAAACTCCCCTCGTCGAAGCTTAACATTTTAACATCATTTAGGCTTTCCTAAATCCATATTGAGATGTAACACAATAGTGACCAGAACAGGGAGATTTAACAATACATTAGGGTGAGAGTCACGCGCATTGACTAGTCATGTATTAGAGTGTGCTCAGTTCATTGAGGACGTGTTATGTTTTATAATTATAAAACAAGTATTATTGACTTTTTTTCAAGCTTTTATTCAACCTGCCCTATTAAGTAGGTAGTATATTTATTCTTCCAGTGGTCGGTTTGACTTGTGATTTGGTACTGGTACTTATGTAATACAATAATCTGGTAGTGATATCCTCATGGTCCGGGCAGGATCGTCTTCGCAGGAGGAAACTCCTCAATGATCAATGGTATCGACTTAAAATTTCGTACGGAAATGTAGTTTAGATAACAACGCAAGGATTGTTGGGGTGGGGAGGCCTATTTACGTACAACAGTGGACGTCCTACTACTTGCGAGAGGACGAATGTCCAATTATGGATGTTCTACGACATGATGATGATAATGATGTTTTGGCTCAGCCTGACTGAACTTTTAAAAACAGAATTTTCGACATTTGTAGCTTCAACGGTTTCGATTTTTCATACAACACATCATTATATTTTCGAAAGGCCGCCCTAATTGCTTGCGTGAAAAAAAAAGCGCTTTGCAAAATTTAAAGCTCCTAAGGCCCAGTAGTTTGGGCTGTGAGTTGATATACCAGGCAGGCATTCAGTCATCTTTTTCTTATTTAATTATATATGGATGATTATATTACATTTTGTACGGACTATAAGCAGTATTGATTCATTCAAATATTGTTTGCGCTAAACAACGTCATGGTAAAAAATATCAGCTGAGAAAACAAAATTAACAAACGACTATTTTGTGATCTGATCGTTTTAATTTTTAGCTGTTCATTATGTATCCAATAATAATAACATACACTTGTCTTAAAAAAACCTTTCATTTTGGGTACCTACCCAAATATTTCTGCAAATTATCTAACAATGTTAACAAAAGAAAGTCTTAAATAAAACTTTATTATTATTATCTTTATTTATTTTCATTCTTTGGATTAGGTTTTTATAATAGTTATAAAATGTAAAATACAGAAAAGTACATACAAAACAAAAATATTATAAAAACGTAACCTATAGTTTGCCGCCGTTAACCGGCAGGGCCCAAGCTGCCGGTGGTCAGGGCCGCAGAGTGAGGAACCTCCGGAAGATGCGTGCCGTGTCCAGAAGTACCGGCTTCTGTATCTGGCCCTTGATCCAGTCTCTTGAGATGTTGGTCGAGACTCTTCGCTATTAGACCGTTTGTCGAAACGACTATCGGGACAATGATCGTCGAGTCAACATCCCACATAGCAGTCACCTCGTGAGCCAAGTCAAGGTACTTGCTGAGTTTGTCCTTCTCGGCCTTCACGAGGTTCTCGTCATGTGGGATGGTGATGTCGACGAGCACTGCCTGGCGGTTTAATCGATCTGTCAGCACGATATCAGGCTTATTGGCTACAATAGTCCTGTCCGTGATGACAGATTGATCCCATTATTAATGTGAAATGTTTGATTAGCGTTAAGTGTAATGTGTGATTAAGTTATTGCTGGGTCCTAACAGCCATAGGCATATATATAGGGGGGTGGGGGGTCTGTGCCCACCTCAGGATGTTGGCTACCGATTCAAAATCTATAATACTGATATTTTCACACAACAAGGCCCCCCCTGAAAAATAACCCTAGATACGCCAATGCTAGCAGCCTCCCTCGTTAGTGCCCTCAGTGGTTTCGTAAGCAGGTGGTGGCGTTGTAGACTCTGGATCGCACACGACGTCACCGCAGCATTTAGGGTAGTCCAAGGTTAAGTCTGTCACCAAATGGCAGTTAGATGAGAATGCTAGAAGGCCGCATCTGTTTTAAAAATAAAAAGCACAGTGACTACTCGTTAAAGCTCGAGGTTGCAGATTTGAGAGCTGTTTTATCAAATTGTAAAATTGTGTGTGAAATAAGATTATAAAGTAAAAATTATAAAGTAAAATAAAAAAAATACTGCTTACGTAAAAACTTGTGTTTCACCGTTCGTCCCACAGGTGTATTGTTCACATGATGTATCATCAGTCGGAAAATAAGGTTTGTTGAAAGGCAAAACTGCGTTAAATTTAGACAGGTAGCAACCCTCTTGATCAGCTGAAAAATAATAAAGTTTTGAGTATTTAATTGCACTGACCGTTTCTTAACTACAAAACCTGCGACAAGCTAAGTAGTGGCTGCTTTCAATATTGGTTTAATAAAGAAATGACAAATTTTCAGCCCGTTTGCTTATCCTAGTCGGTGTCTTATATTTACATTATTTTTATTACATTCTGCAATGTAGGTAATTAGAGGACATTGTCAACTTTGATTTTATAGTTAACCCCCGACGCACGCAAAAAAAGGGGTGTTATAAATTGACCGCTATGTGTGTCTGTGTGTGTTTGTGTCTGTCTGTGGCATCGTGCCTATGGAAGGTGGTAGGACCTTGTGCTAGGTCCGCCCGGATTGCTACCACCATCTTGCTCGCTAACCCTGCCGTGAAGCAGCAGTGCTTGCACTGTTGTCTTTCGGCGTGGAGAGTAAGACAGCCGGTGAAATTACTGGCACTTGAGGTATCCCATCTTAGGCCTCTAGGTTGGCAACGCATCTGCAATTCCCTTGGTGTTGCAGATGTTTATGGGCGGTTAATTTTCTAAATCTTCTTTTAAAAGAAGCTTCTCCTGACAATAGCAAACACAACAAAAAAAGAATTAGCGAAATCGGTCCAAAGGCTACTTTTTATCCCGGAAAAATGCAGAGTTTCCGAGGAAACAGCGTGCGATAACCGGATTCCACGCGAGCGAAGCCGCAGGCAAAAGCTAGTTATAATATAGAAAGAAGAAAAGTGGTCAGTGTTTAGCAAAACAAAAATAATCTGCGGTAGTCATAAAAAATACTCAAACTTACCGAATCCAGGTGGTTTTGGTTCCGCAGGATAAATCCCAACTGCGGCGTAGACACACGCGACCGCTGCCGCCACGAAAATGAGATTCAATAATTTGTTCATTATTCAGCAGAGCCATAGACCATCACAGATCGACAGCAGACTAAAATATTAACTATTACGTCGCTACTTTATATATATTGCCTAATAATTGTTAGGGTTATTCACAAAGTGTTATATTCCCAGATTGATTGATTGAAATTAGTGTTGCCGCAGACGAATGCGACGTCGGGGACGGTGACTCAACGGGGTCACGCCGTTTTGTCACCAAATCAGTTTTAAATATTTTTGATTATATAGTAAATTGATAACCAAGGGTGGAAAGTGACCCATTTCACCTGAGATATTTCTGGCGCTCGAACGAAGTGAGAGCGCCAATACAAAAAAAAAAATACATCATTAAATTGAATTTCAGTATTCAGTAAATTGAATTTACTTATACCCAACCTCCAACGGTACCTTTTCAACCTGGCCACTTGCCTCGGCCGAGTATAAAATAAAATCGAGTTGGTCACGACCAAGGAGTTTATATACCTACAAAACTGGAGGTTGAACGCCGAACGAAGAAGGTTGACCTTTATTACTTATTTATATATTCCATCTCTTTCTTTCACATTTCACAAATAACATCCATCTCTTTCTTAACCTAACTAAAGAAAGAGATGGAATATGTTCGTGACGTAATAAAGATCAAATTTCATGTCTTGTACATACCTAAGCTTTTTGGTCACGACGACGTGCATATAGATGGCCATGCCGAAACGTGAAAAAAAAGTGTCATTGACGTAACTCAACTATCTTCGACTCCGTGGCTAATCGAAAAAAAAAATACTTTCCACCCTAGAGATGAAAACGCAATTTTCCACCCGATTATCTACCCATGAAAATTAAACTTTCCGAACAGGAGAGATGAAAAATAATAAGATATGTTTGTTAGTCTGAAAGGTATTTATTGTATGGGCCAAGATACCCGAAATAAATGAATTTAATATTATTTTTTATGATTATTATAACTGTAAAAAAGATAACTTATCCCTAATAGGGGATCTTTTTCAGCTAACCGAGTTTAGCAAAGAAAAATTACTAATGTCATGAAGAAATATGTTATAAAAAAGTAGTATTAAATAAATTCATCATCATCCCAGCCTATATACGACCCACTGCTGGGCACAGGCCTCCTCTCAGAACAAGAGGGCTTAAATAAATTATTCAGAAAAAATACTCAGAAATTACTTTTGCTACTTCTTGATAAATTATGACTAGCTTTAACCAGTGTTTTCGCGCGCGTTAGAAATACCTTCACAAAAATATTTTAGAGTTTGGCCTGAAGAATGGTTTCGAGAATGTTACCCTTGTGCAAGCACACCATTCCCTCGGAAAACGCCATTATCTATTGATTGCAGACAAAGTTGACACTACATGTCATCTTGAAAGCGGAGGTACTTTTACCTATTTTAGCATTGTGTGACAGCGTCTCTCTCCCTCTCTCGCTCTCTTGTTTAATGTAAAAATGTTATAACATGGGAACGTATTTGATTACGGGAATATTAAATGAATACACCTATGTCTCAATCCAGATGTTTGTCTCCAAATGCCTTTATTGCGTGATCATGATTGAGTTACAAACAAAATATCGTCCTACCTCCCTTATGTTATGTGGGGTGATTTTTTTTCGTTTAACCCTATGGTGTGGGGTATTGCTGGATATGTAGGTCTTTTAAAATCATTGCGGGGTTGTGAAGACCATTTTCCAATTCAGTGATCTGTTTGCGAAATATTCAACTTTAATTAAAAAAATTGAAAAAAATCATGATTGTAGTAAATATAATATTTTATAATATTTACAAGGAAAACTATAACGGCTAAGTTTGATTGAGAGTTATTAGTACTTTTAGAGTAAATAGCGAACTAAGGTATAAAATTAAATATACCCAAACTTGAAACTACAAATCTATAGAAACATATAAGTACTTGTTTTTTTCGTAACTTGGGCGTGTCCGAAACGCTCTTGGCGGGTTTTTAAATCTTGAGTTTTTATTATACTGACGACAATTCAAACGCTTTCAGAATAACGCTCTAGCGACATAGCTCGTGCGTTGGTTATTATTTATCACCTTTGAAATATTGTTTTGTGGACAAAAGTACTATTTTAATCTGATCAAAACTTTATCGTCTTGCTAATACAACTGCGATTTCTTTGTCTTTGAAAAATTTAATAACGTCATGTCACTACCATCTGATAAAATATTTAAATTAAACAACTTTATTTTCAATAGTCTTCTTTTGTACAGTGGCGGCACGAGAGAATACCTTTGTGAAATTCATACATCCGAATGGGGATCCTGCATAAATATGCAGGATCCGTCATCCCGCCTATGTACATCCCACTGCTGGGCCCAGGCCTTCTCTCAAAATGAATGAAAGAAAGAAAGAATCCTTAAATTTTAAGAATATTTAAATGTTAAATTTCAAATACAATTTTGCACATGAATTTCGAAAGACTTAGTTGAAAGTCTAGTTTCAAACCCTCGACTTTCTCTCTAGTAGACTATAGGTCAAACCACGCAAGAGGTGCCATAACCTGACCAAGCGTGCGCTAAGCGCGAGCAAAGCGTAGTCCGTTTCAATTTAGGCAAAAATACTTTCTATTGTTTCAACAGGTTGCATTTTTAAAGCGAATTTCGTGAGGAAGAGAAATTGTGACCATTCCGTAGATTTAGTTTTTGGAAATAATTTTAATAGGGTATAAAAGGTAACAGAAATCATCAGTAATTTCAAAAATATCGCAAGCTCTAGAACCGGACACTAGGTAGCGAAAAACGGCAAACCGATAATGTCCTTTTCAACCTCGACATTGGCGGAATCATTGATGGTATAGAAGGAATTACATTTAAAAAACAATTAAAACAGTTTACAAAACCAGTACTTCAGTAATACTAGTAGGATGCTATACTTCGCTTGTAATTAATGCTTCTACCTTCAAGCAATTGAAATGTACCTAGTTATCCTTAACAACTAAGCAGTCATCATAAATACTTAAAAATAACTTCTTGGAAATTATTGCAACCGTTCCTGGAGTTCTAATGAGCGGTAGCGTAATAAGCCGTTAATTATAGCACGATGCGATACTCCGTAATCCTGACAGCTGACGATTCCTGTTCATCCATTTATCATAACACGGGGTTTGAGTCAGAAGCGTCTGAGGAAAGCGGGCGCTGCTGCTGAGGATGCAAGCTTTAACCTTTCGCTTGCCTGGTAGGGTCTGAGAGACCCAGGTTGTATAAAATCTGTCGTCTTTTTCTATTTATTATTTCGCATATCTCTGAGTAGCTCCAAGTCATTCGAAACCGAAATGTCATCGGTTTAGATTTTGCAGCGAGTATGTTCTTGAGTTGTACGTAAATATATCAAGATTGAAGTTTACCTCAGTACCTCTATTAGTTTGACACGAATCCATTCGTGTATTCTATTAGTTTTACACGAATCTTATCCCTTTGTCGATCAAAATAAGAAATGTCTTTTATTTCTGTGTTTATCTTAAGTGTTTTAGGGGCTGTTTCACCATCCATTGATTAGCGTTAACCGACGGTTAAATGTGATGCCGTCTCCATCTATTCGAACAAAACAAGTAGAGACGGCATCACACCTAACCGCCAGTTAACACTAATCAATGGATGGTGAAACAGACCCTTAATGTACAAAATAACTAAAAGCACATTGTCAACGTGTTAATTTTTTTTTTTACATTTGTCTGTTGGTTAAACCCACTGGAATATAGCGTGACTTTTAAAACAACAGGCATGCCAAGGCCTAAAACGTTTCCCACGAGAATATTCTAACACTAACTCCACTCATATAATTTGCTCACCAAAATCTCGTGTGACATAAGGTCCAAGAATTATAAAATGAATCCCAAAAAGTCTGGTATAGTTTATTAATTTTAATCTTGAATGTTACTTTATTCGATAATTTACTGAACACATTCCATTTCTTGCAACTTTGTCTTGTAACAGACCTGTAGGTAATTATTAAATGATAGGAACGATTATGCATACTAGCTTGTTTGCAGGGTTAAATAAATACCTTGTGGCAATTTCGAGCAATCTGTTTGTAAAAAATAATAGGACAGGACATTGACGATCAAATGAAAGACCTAAAAGGAAATGACTAAATCATTAAATCAAATTTTTAAGTGTATATGTCGGCGGCCGATCGTAAAATCTGCCAGATCACGAAATTCCTAGGCATATCGTGAAATGGCGCCATTTCATGTATTGGCTAAGGGAAATCCGCCATATCGTTCAAAATTCACAGTTTAACGATTTGCCTGGTGACGTTAAGGCAGATCATGAAATATCACGATCACGATTGGCCGCCGACATATATAAAATTGTACACAAAAGAACAAAACGCAATCGTGCTTGCACCAAAGAATGAGTTTATTTATTAATATATCTAATATAATAACTGAGTACACGATGATATTGTTAAACACTTCACATGAAACATCATCATATTCATCATTATGTCAACCGAAAACGTCCACTGCTGGACATAAGTAGGCCTCCCCCAAGGCTCTCCACTCAGACCGGTCTTGTGCTTTCCGCATCCACCTCGATCCCGCGAACCAGGTCATCGCTCCATCTTGTTGGAGGCCTACTGACAGCACATGCAACATAATTTGTAGCAAATATTCTGCAGAGTTATTAGCCAAGCCATTTGCGACCGACGCTGTCAAAAATAGACCGACAGACATTGAGACAAAAAAAACTTATGCAACCTTATTTTGTCACATCATAAAATAATAGAAAAAAGCTAAATACACCGATCTCTCCATAGAAATTAAAACACAGTGTTGCCACTCCAGTACCCGCACCGTAAAAACAATTCCTATCATACTCACCACAACAGGCGTCATACCGAAAACACTACATGAGAGCCTCCGGGCACTCAATATGCACCCAGCTCGTGGTAATTTTCAAATATAATTATCGCTTGAGCGAAACTTCGTCGACATGTTTATCCTGCCCGTCCTAACCTATGTTGCACAAACATGGTCTCTGATCGAAAACCAGAAGTCCAAGCTTAAGGTTTGCCAGAGAGCGATGGAGCGCAGCATACTAGGTGTAAAAAGGACAGATAGAGTCCAAAACACTACGCTGCGCTCAAAGACACGTATAGCTGACGTTGGGAAAGAGACTGCTAAGCTGAAGTGGGACTGGGCTGGACACGTCTGTCGCATGCACACACAGAGGTGGGCTCACACAGCCACTTGGTGGGCACCGGAGGACGGCCATCGACGGCGAGGCAGACCGAGAAGGAGATGGCGGGACGATTTAGACGCGTATGCAAGGGATTGGCCTGACATTGCGCTGAGCCCCGGTGTGTACGAGGTGTAGAGATCAAGAGGAGAGGCCTTTGCCCAGCAGTGGGACAATATTGTAGGCAAGTAAAAAAATATCGCTCATGAATTTCGAAAAAGTTAGGCAAGCCCGGATTTGAACCCACGATCCTCTGCTTGAGAGGCCATAGATCAAACCACTAGGCTACCACTCACAGCTTCTTTTTGCAATCTAGCTCCAAATGAAGAATCGTTTAAAAAGTGGGAAAATGAAACGGCGCTAAGAATTGTTAGTACTCGTAAATACGACTGCTCATTTTTGGATATTATTAATGACTTATTTACCTTCGTCGTAGAATTTTCCGGTGTGCTTAGTACCTACTAAATTATGAAAATTCATCTTTCATCCTAAATAAACAGTCGTACTTACGTTACTTGAGTTCAAAATTTATGCAGTTATTTACCAACAGTTTGTTTATGAGGCTTGGAAATGAAGAAGATACGTACAATGAGGGCTATCGTTTTTTGTCTCACTAGATGGCGCACTCTTACGTGAGGTTTTTAAGTGTGGCTTTCAAAGTCTGTTATTACGGGCGTGAAAACAAAGTTTAGATTAAAATCATATTTAATACACCACAACCACAGTGTTGCGTAGTCCCGTTATGTTCGGAAAAAAAGGGAGGACAAAAGTTTCCGAAAGACAAAACTGTCTCAAAATACAGACATTCATTGCCCCGTAACGCATAATTGCCATAATTAATTTCAGGTAACGCAAAATATTGACAAAATTATTCTAATTATAAATAAACCCGCGTAACTCACCCAAAATCTATGAGATTTGACATTTCGGAGACCTCACGCTACACTATAGCGCCCCTAGCGGCGAATTCATACGCGATAGGGCCCTCATTGACCTAGCCCCAAACTAAGCAAAGCTTGTACTATGGATACTAGGCAACGGATAAACATATATTAAACATAAACAAACATAAATATAAACATTATTTTTACTTTATTGTCTGAGACTGACGGTGAATGCGATTGCGAGCGTCCGGATGTTAAGCAATACAGCTACAAGTCCATTTGAATCGCACTATCATCTCAATAATCCATACACATGGACACATGTTATGTGTATGTGTTGGACTACATGTTAAGGATATCTGTAAATTATTTACACTAACACCACTAGGGTAGTAGTACTGTTTTTGGATATTAGATAGTTGACATTAGAAGTACCTAATATACAAAAAAGTTCTAGTATTAAAACTATTATGTTTAGTGAGTTTCAAAAGTTTATACTGAAACAAATAAAGTTCGTAATGTTTTATAAATTTATTTCAAACGTATATTTAAGCAATAAATGGCCATTAGCGGCGCAATGGCCACAAACGGTCCTTCTACCTTACAAACAAATAATATCTAGAAAAAAGCTTCTAATTAAATTCTCTGTAACATTTTAATTACACTTAACCCTCACTTAACAGCAAAATTGCACTCGAAGAGCTGGAGGGTAGAACGTAAAAAATATATTAAAATTGAAAATGCAGAAAACAAAGTGAATAGGGATCCATTTTCCACTTCCACTGGACTGGACGTCCAACTGTTAAACCCCTCTCCCAAAGACTTTCAGTTATTTCGGTTGAAAGCGGTCTACATCCACGTGAACCCGCGGCTTTAACCAGGTCATCCGTCTCTTTCACTGCTGGATATCTTAAGCGTGTCACACACTAAACTGATACGATAAGATATCTGTATCTGAACGCATATCTGTTAATATCGCTCCCTATACAATTCAATGAGCTAACACACACAGCGCAGATAATTTATATTTTATCGTGAAGTATCTGTGGGCACCGACATATATCGAAAGATGGCAAAGATATTACTGCGTATATAAATTGATCTGTGTATAATATCTGCTGATATAAATATGTTATAGTATTTTATCTGCAGATAGATACAGGTTGATGTGAGAGCCCCGCTGCACGCGAGTAAATCTAGAAGGGATAAACACGAAAACATCCTGTATAAACAATCCGCACCAAAAAACAAGTCAGTTTGACGGATTTTAGACTGAATGTATCGTCTCCAATATTGTATATGCGTAGTGTGTGATAGTTTCAGATCATTAAGTTATTATATGCAGATAAAATATTATCGTATCTGCGTAGTGTGTGATACGCTTTACGGTGCGCTTGCGAATTAATAGCATTTTCCATTCGAGAACTTTTCAGCTCTAACAGCCTCAGTTATCTAAAATAAATAATTTATTGTTATTACTAGCGTTTACCGGGCTTCGAACGCGTAAATCATTAGATACAGCAGTTGAATTGAAATTCCGGGATTTTATTAAATTCTCGTGGGAATTCCCTAAAATTACATCGTGGTTTTCATTGACGTTAAATTAAAACACCCATGCCTAATTTCATGACTCTAAACCCAGTGGTTGTTAGTTCGACATTTTATCCCTATCCCGTGGGAACATCGGGATAAAAAGTATCCTATGTGTTATTCCAGATGTCCAACTATCTACATACCAAATTTCATGACTCTAAGCCCAGCGGTTATTAGTTCGAGATTTTATCCCTATCCCGTGGGAACATCGGGATAAAAAGTAGCTTATGTGTTATTCCAGACGTCCAGCTACCTAGATACCAAATTTCATGACTCTAAGCCCAGCGGTGGTTATTTAGAAATTTTATCCCTGTCCCGTGGGAATATCGAGATAAAAAGTATTCTATGTTTTAATCCAGATTATAAACTTACTTTTTGGAAAATTTCATCCAAATCCGTCCAGCCGTTTCAGCGTGAAAAAGTAACAAACACACTCACTCAATCACAAACTCACTCACTCACTCAACAACTTTCACATTTATGATATTCATAGGATTAACCTGTCCTCTCCCAGAGGCACAAATTTGTGCCCAAAATCCTTCGACCCTGTTATCCTGGGAGATGACAGATTAATCTGTTGTTGAATGATCAAACGCTTTTTGGTGAATAACTGCAGTAAAACAAGGTTCATATTTTTGCCTAACGCATTCTGCCTCTTTCTTCTTTTTTATGTAATACAGACCAACGAGCAGACGGTTCACCTGATAGTAAGTAATTACTATTGC
The DNA here is from genome assembly GCF_025370935.1 of Choristoneura fumiferana. Taxonomy (NCBI): domain Eukaryota; kingdom Metazoa; phylum Arthropoda; class Insecta; order Lepidoptera; family Tortricidae; genus Choristoneura; species Choristoneura fumiferana. Next base: position 15,050,493 of record NC_133478.1, read on the forward strand.
CCATAGACATCCGCAGCACCATCATTTTCAGATTGCAGGTTGCTGCCGGCCTTGCAAGAAACGGTACAATCACTTTTTTTACTTCCATCGTTTTAATGCACATTTCAGTACAAGCGGAGCTGATTCCGCACGGAATCCGTTTGACTCGCACACCAGCACTGAATAAGAAGTCATACCCTGTTACTCTGGTCCGCTCAGTCCGTTTCCACTTATTACCTACCCTCTTTTAGTGGACGGCAGGCATTATACCTAGGCAATAAGCTTACAGAATAGATCGATAATGATGTCTCTAAATCTATGTATACCACCTTATTACTGCTTTTGTATTGGTACCTATAGCTTTACTGTTTTAGAAGGTAAATTACGCCCCAGCTTTTCAATCAACTACGAAAATAAATTACATTCTCGTCTCCGCCTCCACAAACGAGTTATGCCGCATAAAAATCCTGTTTAAACCGCCGAAAGGTGACAAAAATTATTTCAGAACTCATTTCTGCATGCCGATAGAGATCCCTGAAAAAAGCGTAATAACGGCAAATGGTGCCCATCTCCAAACGGCACATTAACATCGGCTGAGATGACTCGTCATTTGTCCCCTACCTTGGATTCTCACCAGGTTAAAGTGAACATTTTCGTCAGATGTATTTGTGGTGGGTCGGCCATTCTCATTTTATTGTGTACATGTCTAATTACCGTGCCGCTTTTGTCCCGCACTAATGACACGGTAATTAGACTTGAATGCACAGATAAATGTAAATGGCAGAATCCTTTTTCTAGATGTGCACTCAGTCTCAGTGCCGTGTCGCTTTTGCATGAAAAAAGAAGAGGTACGGTAATTAGACAGGTGCACGATAAAATAAGAATGATCGGGTGGATGGTCTCTGGCAGGTTGACCATGTACGGAGTGGGTTTTAGGTACTCGCAATGGCGTGCATTAAGTAGGCAGCAGGGTAGGCAGCGCTAGAAGCACAAGTAAATAGGCAGTAGATTGACTCAGCCGTATTCTTGAAATTTATACCTACGGCTGGGCGGAGCGCTAGGGTTGGCGTCTACAAAAAGTAAAACAGACGTGTGTAGATTTTTATTGTATGTGTGTAGTTTTAGGTGTAGGAATAAAACATAATGTTAATTTTATGATTATTTATTTACTTATTCATTAAATTATGAGTTGGTAATAGATTTTTTTGCGTCTATTGCGGCAAGTTCTAAACGACTTGTTGTTGAATTTTATCACATAAAAAAAGTCTATAGCCACGTTACGGAATCGAAACGGGGCGAATAGAGCGGGCAGCGCGGCATAGCACTCGACCAGCGACCGGACTGCGCGGCGCGCGGCGTGGCACTGCGTAGTTTTGTGTTGCGATGATCAGTTAGCAGCCGTGTAAATGACGCTTAGATGTGTGCGTGCGTCGATTCGGGTGCTAATACGAGTATGAAGTCGAACTACTGTCTATTACTTGTATTGTGCTAGAAGTGCTGGTGACGCGCTGCTGCGGCGAAAACTACCACCTGCCTACCCTGGAATCGACTCAATGCAGGCCAATGGCGCACTAGATGGCCACGACCACGACCAGAGTGGCCTCAACTACCAGTTTTTTTATCATCTTCTTCTAGCTGTTCGGCTACAAGTACTATTTCCTAACGCTGAGAGCGCCGCTGATGTGCTTTCAGGTGGCGACGTAGCCGATTTATGCGCAAAATGTGCGGCCACACTCTCCACAAGTCAATAAACCAACGACATAATTATACTGGATAGGTGCAGATGGTCTAGCTTTCAGCTCGTCGCGTTTACTAACTAACCTCAAAATGTATTAATTATAGAAACCATATAAACGTAGCGTACTTGGCGGCAACAGTCTTATTGGTTATCTAGTGCGCGAAGTGCCATAGAGAGATGTAAATCAAGCAAATTATACTGTGAAGTAAATGTGATCATAACAGAACCTTTAGTGCACAAGTTTGAGTCTCATTACACTGGCATTTTGTCTTTCATCCATATTTTTCTCTTATAAATCATTCAACCAATATTATTGTTATTGCTAAGCATATTGCCGATTCATCGCTGCCTCGCGTGCTCGAAGAGGGTGTGAAACTTGCCGGCCAATTATCAAAGCTATTAAATCAGGGGAATTAATTTAACTTTCACTTGATTGGCACACTAATAGGTGTTGGATAAATGGTTATAGTATTTCAAGAATGAAATAAATACCATGCACTTAAGACAGACTTGCTGAAAAGCATTCTTGGAACTTAGCTTTGTGGAGACATTTAATTAAATATTAAATAAGCGTCAGAAATTTAAAAATAAGCATAAAAGGAGTACATAAATAATAATGAACAAATATAAAAGGCAAGTAAGCCGTGGTGGCCTAGTGGTTTGACCTATCGCCTCTCAAGCAGAGGGTCGTGGGTTCAAACCCCGGCTCGCACCTCTGAGTTTTTCGAAATTCATTTGCGGAATTGCATTTGAAATTTACCACGAGCTTTGCGGTGAAGGAAACATCGTGAGGAAACCTGCACAAACCGGTGAAGCAATTCAATGGTGCGTGTGAAGTTCCCAATACGCACTGGGCCCGCGTGGGAACTATGGCCCAAGCCCTCTTGTTCTGAGAGGAGACCTCTATACGCTGGGATGGATGGATTGATAAAAGGCAAATAAAAGAAAGAAAGATGTCCCATATTCGCTATTATAAAAGACACACAAATACAACAAAATTTACACAATAAATAAATAAAATAAATATGTTAGAACACTCGTCGTAAATGAAGCAATTAGACAAATTTTGCCACATACGTAAACTACTTCAACTTTGCCCTCTGGCCACACATTGCTGTTTGATTTAGAGTCATAACTTCACTCTTTGTTTTCAATTTATCTACAGAAATTAATTAAAATAAAAGTTTAAAAACAAAGCTATTTACACTCTAAATAAATAAAGGCAATGTTGACCACAAATAACATTTTACTACATTCTCTCTCTTTAAATTTTTGCTAGTCACGGGCGGTTGTGATCATAACACATCAGATGACCCGCATACTCATGGACCTCTCTCACAATACGAGTAAAAAAACTACCACCACGGTTTTCATAATATTAATTGGATTTTATAAATAACAACCTACAAAATTCCAACGGTAGGGCCCGCTACGTGACATAGGGCGGAGTTAAAAATACTCTTACTTATTACCTGGGCGAATGTTTAAGGTACGGTAACGTCTTCATTCCATTTTTTTCCTACGTTTATCCGGGCTGTGGGTTTTTCCTTTTAATACGCGCTTTTTGCTCGGCTTGTTTTAACTCGGGCAATTTTGGTGCGGAAAAGTTTAAACAGCTTCGTAGTTTTTTTGGTGAATTTGTGTGTGTTATTAATGTGAAGATACAATTTGAAATTATAATTCTCTTGGAGTTTAATTATGAGAGGAAAAGGGTGTTCCTATTTTTTATTACAAGCTTTAATTTAACTTGCCCTGTTCGTTTATTTATTTATTTGGTTCAAACCTATCAAGTTAAATTTGATCCACTTCTAGTAGTCCGACGACTTGAAATCTGATAGTGACATCCTGCCTGGTAGTCTGGCCAGGATCGTCTCCACAGGACGGAACTCTTCAACGGCTAATGGCATCGACTTGAAATTTGTTATTCAAATGTAGTTTAGGTGACAATACAAGTACAGTCGACAAAAAGTACAGTTAGCAAAAAAAGGCTTGTATTACCAAAAACTTATTTTGGATGATTTTAACATCCAATGATTTTACATAAAATAAAGTTAAATAAAATAGATAATTTTCTTTCTAGGTCCTTTATCTTCTAAACAATCAACATCATCATCAGCCGGAAGACGTCCATTGTTGAAGTAGGGCCTACCCGTTAGAACGTCGCAATGAACGGCAACCCGCCACTTGCATCCACCGGTTGCCCGCAACTCTCTTGATGTTGTCAGTCCACCTAGACCAGGGGCGGCCAACCGGTCGACCGCGACTATTAGTCCAGTCCATCGTGGCAAGGCAAAAAATATAATACTGAACTATGCTGTTTCATTTAAGATTTCAAGAAGTATGTAGTTGGCAGATCGCACAGGGTTTCGTCAGTAAACAGTAGGTAGATCTTGGGTCTAATCAAGTTGGCCACCCCTGACCTACACGATATCTTTAAACAATAATAATAGTCGTCTAAACAATAACTTTAAATAATAAACAATTAAGTTATTACTTTGATACTAGCCTTTGCCTACGGCATCTTGCATACCATTAGCTAGCTATTAAATTGAAATTTCCATGAGAATTCCCCATAAAATACATCGTGAATTTCTTTGACGTTGCATAAAAAACTTGCACTGAATATTGTCTTTAATCCTAGCAGTTAAAGTTTTAGGTTTTGGAATGAAAAGTAGCCAACTTGTTATTATTTTTTGGATGATATGTATATATCAAGTTTCATCCAAAAAAATCCTAAAATTATACCGTGAATTTTATTACTGTTGCATAAAAAAATCTAATCCTAGTGGTTGTAATTTAAGGCGCTTAGGTCTTAAGGTTTAAGCTTTTCTGAATGGTTGCGCAACTTTCTACAATCTACAAAGTACTAGAAAGCTTTAAATAAATTGAAATCGGTAAAATCGTCCTTAAGTCATGGCGCGACCAAGGGAAATCGGGATAATTAAAAAAAAAGTCATGACGACGCTCACTTGTTTTTAACACACCCGAACCAAGAAACATCCTTCCAGTGGCAGTTATCTTTCCCTGACCCCTCTCAAAGTTGATTACATAACTCAATTCCACAAAAACTGTCGCTTATTCCTTCCCTGTAACTGGTTGGAGACGGTACACGTACAAAACTTCGCTCCCAAAGGTATCGAAACTCCATTATAATTCGGTGTCATTTGCGAACTTTGCGAAATCAGCTTCCAATAGTTAAGGCAGTTTTGGGGCATGTTCGTTGCTTAAAAATAGGAGGGGACGATTTTCACACGTGTGTTGCGGGTCTAAGAAGTTTAGTTTACTTCTGTGTAATCGAATCACTTCAAAACACACCTATTTGGCAAATAAATATGTAGTTATATATTTATTATTACAGATAACAAGAATGCCAATTAGAAGTCTATGCGGTAATTAAAGTACGAGTAATATAAGAAATTCCTATAAGCTTTAGGAAAGTGCGGAATTCCCTGCACACAAGTCAAAATAGCTCTACCACCGGTTCGAAAAAGCTTCTGTTGAGAAGAATCCGGAAAGAAAATTAACAAGATATATTTTAAAAATAGTTTAATTTGCACTACTTACTTGTCTTGTTGTTTTCATCAATACACAAAGTTGCACGCAGTCAAGTTGGGCAATTAGTATCATACAGATTATTCTCAATAATGTCACTGTAAAGCCATTTTAGGTTTCATTTGTTGAACGTTCACCCTCAGCATTGAACAACCCTTTTGCATACTAAACTATTCACGCGACGTTACCCGCTGGACTGACTTCAATTTGTTGCCAGAGTGCTCCATAGCGCAAAGTAAACAAACGGTACCAAGTCCATTTACATTGTTTCACAGACGGAAGAAATGTTTCACGGCAACTGGGCAACAACGCCGCTTTAAATATAAACCTTTTTACCTCTCTACTTACCTTAGTGTTTCTATTTATTTAGCTCGTATGTACTGAGTTACGTCACGTTAAATCTGGGGTAACATAGATTTACTTTCAATAATGCTTATCTTCCAAGTTTAGGTATATTTTATACCTTAGTCTGCTATTTACTGTTAAACTACTAATAATTCTCAAGCAAACTTAGCCCTTATAGTTTTCCTTGAAAATTTGATAAACTTACTACCATTCTGAATTTATTCAAATTTTTCCACACCGGTTTTAGATTTTAGAGGGGAGGGGGGACGCTCAAATTTTAA
>NC_133478.1:15056487-15103214 GCF_025370935.1 Choristoneura fumiferana
ATTTTTGTAAGCATTTTAGTTAAGACTTGATTCAATCAACTTTATCAAATGAAGAAGCCTACGTCCACCCACAGCTGATGGAATCCCAATGATTATTTTGTACTCACTATATAATGCTATTAAGGGTATATTTTGAGCAATGTAAACAAAAACAAGAATTGTTTCCAATCCAATTATAAGAAACCAAAACAGACAAGAAGAAAGAATAAGAAAAAATACAGTGAAGTAAATAATACAAAGATAAAATGTTGCATATACGCAACTGGTAGGGAAGATACTCAGAAATATCGACTTTCTCTCACAACATGTTAATCTTACTAATTATAATCCTCATCATCATCATCATCATCATTGTCAGCCGCAACACGCCCAATATGCCATCCCCAAAGAATATGAAAGTGAAATAAATCATCTATCGGATTCTTGTGATTTTTAGCAAGTTATTAGGTCCACCTTGAGGAGGGCCAACCTAAGCTACATCTTCCAAAACGTGGCCGCTACTAAAGAACATACCAAAATCTTAATCATTACTGATGATATATATAAACTTTTAAATTTAGTTAGTATATTTTTTCCTATGATGTTTTAAAGCCTGAACCAATCTTGACAAAATTTATCAAAAGTGTGCGCCCTGGTTTGAATTACCCTTGTTACTTTATTTTGTTTTTTTGTTACCGATGTTTGTTGTTCAGCACCAGTAATACCAAGCTCGCTATAATAATTGATACACCCTGTATAATCGAACCCCCTTGACATGATTTATTAGGAAGCGGATTTGTGAATGTTTAGGGCAGCACCCTCTATTGGTGGGAATAGACTGCTCTTAACACACTTGATTTGTTGCTTTTAATAAAAAATAAGTCGAGTGCTTTTTACCCTGTTCTAACTATATTAATGCCACTTATGATTAAGTACTACGAAGTGTGACTTCAATGTAATATCTAGTTCAACAAAATCACTACTATTATGAAAGCGAAAGTTCGTGTAAGATAAATGGATCTTAGAAATAGCAAATATTTATGTTACTTTTATTCCGATGTTTTGACGAGATCGAATGTTCTCGTATGTATGTAAAATCCGCTTACTTATACTTTTCGCTAGCGTTAGTGTGTGTGTAGGTTTTCTGTATTATATTATGTAAGTTTTAAATGGGTCCTACAGAAAAGCTGCGCTACGGCTTTCTGTAACAATAATCTGAGTGGGAGCCCCTTTATACTGTTCCATATATTTTTTTCCGTCTAATGTATTTTTCTGTGTATCGTATATACGTTATTTCTCTCTCTCCTCCCTCTTATATCATCTATATCTCTTACGGTAAGTGATACGGTTAGAAATGTGAAATTTTCCATGAGTGTACTTCATGCAAGATGTTAGCTTTGCCACGTTATGAAGTATCTTTCTTTTAATCCCTGGGTAAATTGATTGATTGATCGATAGATGTAAGATAAGAATCAAATTTATCAACCTAGCAATATACAATTATTGCATCACAACAATGTATCTACGAACGCACATCACGAACAAGTCTAACTTTTATTCCAAAATAATTCAAAAGAACCCAAAAACTCCCTCGTCGAAGCTTAACATTTTAACATCATTTAGGCTTTCCTAAATCCATATTGAGATGTAACACAATAGTGACCAGAACAGGGAGATTTAACAATACATTAGGGTGAGAGTCACGCGCATTGACTAGTCATGTATTAGAGTGTGCTCAGTTCATTGAGGACGTGTTATGTTTTATAATTATAAAACAAGTATTATTGACTTTTTTTCAAGCTTTTATTCAACCTGCCCTATTAAGTAGGTAGTATATTTATTCTTCCAGTGGTTGGTTTGACTAGTGATTTGGTACTGGTACTTATGTAATACAATAATCTGGTAGTGATATCCTCATGGTCCGGGCAGGATCGTCTCCGCAGGAGGAAACTCCTCAATGGTCAATGGTATCGACTTAAAATTTCGTACGGAAATGTAGTTTAGATAACAACGCAAGGATTGTTGGGGTGGGGAGGCCTATTTACGTACAACAGTGGACGTCCTACTACTTGCGAGAGGACGAATGTCCAATTATGGATGTTCTACGACATGATGATGATAATGATGTTTTGGCTCAGCCTGACTGAACTTTTAAAAACAGAATTTTCGACATTTGTAGCTTCAACGGTTTCGATTTTTCATACAACACTTCATTATATTTTCGAAAGGCCGCCCTAAATGCTTGCGTGAAAAAAAAAGCGCTTTGCAAAATTTAAAGCTCCTAAGGCCCAGTAGTTTGGGCTGTGAGTTGATATACCAGGCAGGCATTCAGTCATCTTTTTCTTATTTAATTATATATGGATGATTATATTACATTTTGTACGGACTATAAGCAGTATTGATTCATTCAAATATTGTTTGCGCTAAACAACGTCATAGTAAAAAATATCAGCTGAGAAAACAGAATTAACAAACGACTATTTTGTGATCTGATCGTTTTAATTTTTAGCTGTTCATTATGTATCCAATAATAATTACATACACTTGTCTTAAAAAAAACCTTTCATTTTAGGTAGGTATTTCTGCAAATTATCTAACAATGTTAACAAAAGAAAGTCTTAAATAAAACTTTATTATTATTATCTTTATTTATTTTCATTCTTTGGATTAGGTTTTTATAATAGTTATAAAAAGTAAAATACAGAAAAGTACATACAAAACAAAAATATTATAAAAACCTAACCTATAGTTTGCCGCCGTTAACCGGCAGGGCCCAAGCTACCGGTGGTCAGGGCCGCAGAGTGAGGAACCTCCGGAAGATGCGTGCCGTGTCCAGAAGTACCGGCTTCTGTATCTGGCCCTTGATCCAGTCTCTTGAGATGTTGGTCGAGACTCTTCGCTATTAGACCGTTTGTCGAAACGACTATCGGGACAATGATCGTCGAGTCAACATCCCACATAGCAGTCACCTCGTGAGCCAAGTCAAGGTACTTGCTGAGTTTGTCCTTCTCGGCCTTCACGAGGTTCTCGTCATGTGGGATGGTGATGTCGACGAGCACTGCCTGGCGGTTTAATCGATCTGTCAGCACGATATCAGGCTTATTGGCTACAATAGTCCTGTCCGTGATGACAGATTGATCCCATTATTAATGTGAAATGTTTGATTAGCGTTAAGTGTAATGTGTGATTAAGTTATTGCTGGGTCCTAACAGCCATAGACGTATATATAGGGGGGTGGGGGGTTGGAGGCTGTGTCCACCTCAGGATGTTGGGCTACCGATTCAAAATTCTATAATACTGATATCTTCACACAACAAGGCCCCCCCTGAAAAATAACCCTAGATACGCCAATGCTAGCAGCCTCCCTCGTTAGTGCCCTCAGTGGTTTCGTAAGCAGGTGGTGGCGTTGTAGACTCTGGATCGCACACGACGTCACCGCAGCATTTAGGGTAGTCCAAGGTTATGTCTGTCACCAAATGGCAGTTAGATGAGAATGCTAGAAGGCCGCATCTGTTTTAAAAATAAAAACACAGTGACTACTCGTTAAAGCTCGAGGTTGCAGATTTGAGAGCTGTTTTATCAAATTGTACTACAGCATTTTCTTTCTGAAATAAGATTATAAAGTAATAGAAAATAAAAAAATATTGCTTACGTATAAACTTGTGTTTCACCGTTCGTCCCACAGGTGTATTGTTCACATGATGTATCATCAGTCGGAAAATAAGGTTTGTTGAAAGGCAAAACTGCGTTAAATTTAGACAGGTAGCAACCCTCTTGGTCAGCTGAAAAATAATAAAGTTTTGAGTATTTAATTGCACTGACCGTTTCTTAACTACAAAACCTGCGACAAGCTAAGTAGTGGCTGCTTTCAATATTGGTTTAATAAAGAAATGACAAATTTTCAGCCCGTTTGCTTATCCTAGTCGGTGTCTTATATTTACATTATTTTTATTACATTCTGCAATGTAGGTAATTAGAGGACATTGTCAACTTTGATTTTATAGTTAACCCCCGACGCACGCAAAAAAAGGGGTGTTATAAATTGACCGCTATGTGTGTCTGTGTGTGTTTGTGTCTGTCTGTGTGTGTTTGTGTCTGTCTGTGGCATCGTGCCTATGCAAGGTGGTAGGACCTTGTGCTAGGTCCGCCCGGATTGCTACCACCATCTTGCTCGCTAACCCTGCCGTGAAGCAGCAGTGCTTGCACTGTTGTCTTTCGGCGTGGAGAGTAAGACAGCCGGTGAAATTACTGGCACTTGAGGTATCCCATCTTAGGCCTCTAGGTTGGCAACGCATCTGCAATTCCCCTGATGTTGCAGATGTTTATGGGCGGTGGTGATCTCTTACCATCAGGAGACTTGCTCGTTTTCCATCCAGTCGAATAAAAAAAAATCGTAGCTCTTAAACCGGATGACCGATTTGAATACGGTTGGTTTTATTTGAAATCAGGTTTTCTAGCGATGGATCTTACATATACTTTATCAAAATCAGCTTAGCCGTTTTTGAAATATTGAACTTTGAAGTCACAAAGTCGGGAGTTTTTCAACTTTTTGTTGGTTAGGTTATAAAACTATTAACTTGCTTATAGTGATCAAGGTTTGGGGGGAATTATACCATCGGTCTTACTTAAGTAACCACCCACCGTTGTTTTTATACAGTTAGTATTATTATAAAATTGATTGTATATAATTATTTATACATAACTAGCTGGTGCTCGCGTCTTCGCCCCCGGTGTAGTTTTGTTTTTAATTTTCTTAATCTTCTTTTAAAAGAAGCTTCTCCTGACAATAGCAAAAACAACAAAAAAAGAATTAGCGAAATCGGTCCATAGGCTACTTTTTATCCCGGAAAACTGCGGAGTTCCCGAGGAAACAGCGTGCGATAACCGGATTCCACGCGAGCGAAGCCGCAGGCAAAAGCTAGTTATAATACAGAAAGAAGAAAAGTGGTCAGTGTTTAGCAAAACAAAAATAATCCGCGGTAGTCATAAAAAATACTCAAACTTACCGAATCCAGGTGGTTTTGGTACCGCAGGATAAATCCCAACTGCGGCGTAGACACACGCGACCGCTGCCGCCACGAAAATGAGATTCAATAATTTGTTCATTATTCAGCAGAGCCATAGACCATCACAGATCGACAGCAGACTAAAATATTAACTATTACGTCGCTACTTTATATATATTGCCTATTAATTGTTAGGGTTATTCACAAAGTGTTATATTCCCAGATTGATTGATTGAGATTATTGTGTTGCCGCAGATGAATGCGACGTCGGGGTCGGTGACTCAACGGGGTCACGCCGTTTTGTCACCAAATCAGTTTTAAATATTTTGGATTATATAGTAGATTGATAACCAAGGGTGGAAAGTGACCCATTTCACCTGAGATATTTCTGGCGCTCGAACGAAGTGAGAGCGCCAATAGTTCGAGGGGAAATGAGTAATTTCACCCGAGTTAGACACTACTTTTCATTTCGACTGCGAGGAAAGTAAAATAGTACAAAAACATGAAAATATCATTAAATTTAATTTCAGTATTCAGTAAATTGAATTTACTTATACCCCACCTCCAACGGTACCTTTTCGACCTGGCCACTTGCCTCGGCAGAGTATAAAATAAAATCGAGTTGGTCACGACCAAGGAGTTTATATACCTACAAAAATGGAGGTTGAACGCCGAACGAAGAAGGTTGACCTTTATTACTTATTTATATATTCCACCTCTTTCTTTCACATTTCACAAATAACATCCATCTCTTTCTTAACCTAACTAAAGAAAGAGATGGAATATGTTCGTGACGTAATAAAGATCAAATTTCATGTTTTATACATAAGCTTTTTGGTCACGACGACGTGCATCTAGATGGCCATGCCGAAACGTGAAAAAAAAGTGGCATTGACGTAACTCAACTATCTTCGACTCCGCCCTACTTTCCACCCCAGAGATGAAAACGCAATTTTCCACCCGACTATCTACAAAAAAAAAATTAAAATCGATCGTCCCCCTCTCTAAAAGCTAAACTATTAATTTAAAAAATTTGAAAAAAAACATGATTGTAGTATATATAATATATTATAATATTTACAAGGAAAACTATAACGGCTAAGTTTGATTGAGAGTTATTAGTACTTTTAGAGTAAATAGCGAACTAAGGTATAAAATTAAATATACCCAAACTTGAAACTACAAATCTATAGAAACATATTAAGTACTTGTTTTTTTCGTAACGGCTACGGAGCTATCTTGGGCGTGTCCGAAACGCTCTTGGCGGGTTTTTAAATCTTGAGTTATTATTATACTGACGGCAACTCAAACGCTTTCAGAATAACGCTCTAGCGACATAGCTCGTGCGTTGGTTATTATTTATCACCTTTATTGAAATATTGTTTTGTGGCCAAAAGTACTATTTTAATCTGATCAAAACTTTACCGTCTTGCTAATACAACTGCGATTTCTTTGTCTTTGAAGAATTTAATAACGTCATGTTACTACCATCTGATAAAATATTAAAAATTAAACAACTTTATTTTACTAACTCGTATCAATAGTCTTCTTTTGTACAGTGGCGGCACGAGAGAATACCTTTGTAAAATTCATACATACGAATGGGGATCCTGCATAAATATGCAGGATCCGTCATCCCGCCTATGTACATCCCACTGCTGGGCCCAGGCCTTCTCTCAAAATGAAAGAAAGAAAGAAAGAATCCTTAAATGTTAAGAATATTTAAATGTTAAATTTCAAATACAATTTTGCACATGAATTTCGAAAGACTTAGTTGAAAGTCTAGTTTCAAACCCTCGACTTTCTCTCTAGTAGACTATAGGTCAAACCACGCAAGAGGTGCCTATAACCTGACCAAGCGTGCGCTAAGCGCGAGCAAAGCGTAGTCCGTTTCAATTTAGGCAAAAATACTTTCTATTGTTTCAACAGGTTGCATTTTTAAACCGATTTTCGTGAGGAAGGGAAATTGTGACCATTCCGTAGATTTAGTTTTTGGAAATAATTTCAATAGGGTATAAAAGGTAACAGAAATCATCAGTCATTTCAAAAATATCGCAAGCTCTAGAACCGGACACTAGGTACCGAAAAACGGCAAACCGATAATGTCCTTTTCAACCTCGGCATTGGCGGAATCATTGATGGTATAGAAGGAATTACATTTAAAAAAAAATTGAATACAGTTTACAAAACCACTACTTGAGTAATACTAATAGGATGCTATACTTCGCTTGTAATTAATGCTTCTACCTTCAAGCAATTGAAATGTACCTAGTTATCCTTAACAACTAAGCAGTCATCATAAATACTTAAAAATAACTTCTTGGAAATTATTGCAACCGTTCCTGGAGTTCTAATGAGCGGTAACGTAATAAGCCGTTAATTATAGCACGATGCGATACTCCGTATTTCTGACAGCTGACGATTCCTGTTCATCCATTTATCATAACACGGGGTTTGAGTCAGAAGCGTCTGAGGAAAGCGGTCGCTGCTGCTGAGGATGCAAGCTTTAACCTTTCGCTTGCATAGTAGGGTCTGAGAGACCCAGGTTGTATAAAATCTGTCGTCTTTTTCTATTTATTATTTCGCATATCTGAGTAGCTCCAAGTCATTGGAGTAGCCGTCATTTTGCAGCGAGTATGTTCTTGAGTTGTACGTAAATATATCAAGATTGAAGTTTACCTCAGTACCTCTATTAGTTTGACACGAATCCATTCGTGTATTCTATTAGTTTTACACGAATCTTATCCCTTTGTCGATCAAAATAAGAAATGTCTTTTATTTCTGTGTTTAAGTGTTTTAGGGCTGTTTCACCATCCATTGATTAGCGTTAACCGACGGTTAAATGTGATGCCGTCTCCATCTATTCGAACAAAAAAATAGAGACGGCATCACACCTAACCGCCAGTTAACACTAATCAATGGATGGTGAAACAGACCCTTAATGTACAAAATAACTAAAAGCACATTGTCAACGTGTTAAAAAAAACATTTGTTTTTCTGGAACATAGCGTGACTAAAACGTTTCCCACGAGAATATTCTAACACTAACTCCACTCATATAATTTGCTCACCAAAATCTTGTGTGACATAAGGTCCAAAAATTATAAAATGAATCCCAAAAGTCTGGTATAGTTTATTAATTTTAATCTTGAATGTTATTTTATTCGATAATTTACTGAACACATTCCATTTCTTGCAACTTTGTCTTGTAACAGACCTGTAGTAATTATTAAATGATAGGAACGATTATGCATAACTAGCTTGTTTCCAGGGTTAAATAAATAACCTAATACCTTGTGGCAATTTCGAGCAATCTGTTTGTAAAAAATAATAGGACAGGACATTGACGATCAAATGAAAGACCTAAAGGAAAACTAAATCATTAAATCAAATTTTTAAGTGTATATGTCGGCGGCCGATCGTAAAATCTGCCAGATCACGAAATTCCTAGGCATATCGTGAAATGGCGCCATTTCATGTATTGGCTAAGGGAAATCCGCCATATCGTTCAAAATTCACAGTTTAACGATTTGCCTGGCTTAAGGCAGATCATGAAATATCACGATCACGATCGGCCGCCGACATATATAAAATTGTACACAAAAGAACAAAACGCAATCGTGCTTGCACCAAAGAATGAGTTTATTTATTAATATATCTAATATAATAACTGAGTACACGATGATATTGTTAAACACTTCACATGAAACATCATCATATTCATCATCATGTCAACCGAAAACGTCCACTGCTGGACATAAGTAGGCCTACCCCAAGGCTCTCCACTCAGACCGGTCTTGTGCTTTCCGCATCCACCTCGATCCCGCGAACCAGGTCATCGCTCCATCTTGTTGGAGGCCTACTGACAGCACATGAAACATAATTTGTAGCAAATATTTTGCAGAGTTATTAGCCAAGCCATTTGCGACCGACGCTGTCAAAAATAGACCAACGGACATTAAGACAAAAAAAAACTTATGCAACCTTATTTTATCACATCATAAAATATTAATAAATAGCTAAATACACCGATCTCTCCATAGAAATTAAAACACAGTGTTGCCACTCCAGTGTCCGCACCGTAAAAGCAATTCCTATCATACTCTCCACAACAGGCGTCATACCGAAAACACTCCATGAGAGCCTCCGCTCACTCAATATGCACCCAGCCACATACACTCTTTTACAAAAAGCAGTCATCTTAAACACTTACCGCAAATTCCTTAATAAACTAAGTTACAATTAGAAATTAGTTTGGTAAGTACATATTTTAAAGCACTTGGCTTAGGCCCGTGCAATATTTTTTTCTCCTTATCTAGGAAAGATAAGGAAGTTAAAACATAATAATAATAATAATAATTAATAATGCTAACATAATAATAAGTCAATAATTAGTACGTAAATTCTCCATGCATAAGTAAACGTATCAAGATGTTAGCAAAGCATAAGAAAAATTAGTAAAAATAGTAATTAAAAGTAAAAAAAATAAAATTGCGAAAAAAGTCCACTCAGCACTTGTCGGGTCACTAAAGGTGGCCAGACGCTGATATTACGTGGATCCATCACATCATACTGCTGCGTATTGATGATAGGATTTGGCCCGTAGTTCAAATATGAGCCTAATGCGGTTTGGACACTTTTCATACGCCACTGAATTGCTCTGCAGGATTGTCCAGGATGTTTTTCTTCACCGTAGAGCTCGTGGTAAATTTCAAATATAATTATCGCTTGAGCGAAACCTCGTCGACATGTTTATCCTGCCCGTCCTAACCTATGTTGCACAAACATGGTCTCTGATCGAAAACCAGAAGTCCAAGCTTAAGGTTTGCCAGAGAGCGATGAAGCGCAGCATACTAGGTGTAAAAAGGACAGATAGAGTCCAAAAACACGTATAGCCGATGTTGGGAATGAGACTGCTAAGCTGAAGTGGGACTGGGCTGGACACGTCTGTCGCATGCACACACAGAGGTGGGCTCACACAGTCACTTGGTGGGCACCGGAGGACGGCCATCGACGGCGAGGCAGACCGAGAAGGAGATGGCGGGACGATTTAGACGCGTATGCAAGGGATTGGCCTGACATTGCGCTGAGCCCGGTGTGTACGAGGTGTAATATTGTAGGCAAGTAAAAAAAATATCGCTCATGAATTTCGAAAAAGTTAGGCAAGCCCGGATTTGAACCCACGATCCTCTGCTTGAGAGGCCATAGACTACCACTCACAGCTTCTTTTGCAAACTAGCTCCAAATGAAGAATCGTTTAAAAAGTGGGAAAATGAAATGGCGCTAAGAATTGTTAGTACTCGTATTTACTTCTGCTCATTTTTGGATATTATTAATGACTTATTTACCTTCGTCGTAGAATTTTCCGGTGTGCTTAGTACCTACTAAATTATGAAAATTCATCTTTCATCCTAAATAAACAGTCGTACTTACGTTACTTGAGTTCAAAATTTATGCAGTTATTTACCAACAGTTTGTTTATGAGGCTTGGAAATGAAGAAGATACGTACAATGAGGGCTATCGTTTTTTTGTCTCACTAGATGGCGCACTGTTGCGTGAGGTTTTTAAGTGTGGCTTTCAGTCTGTTATTACGGGCGTGAAAACAAAGTTTAGATTAAAATCATATTTAATACACCTTAAAACCGTACCATAAAAATATCGAGCAACCACAGTGTTGCGTAGTCCCGTTATGTTCGGAAAAAAAGGGAGGACAAAAGTTTCCGAAAGACAAAACTGTCTCAAAATACAGACATTCATTGCCCCGTAACGCATAATTGCCATAATTAATTTCAGGTAACGCAAAATATTGACAAAATTATTCTAATTATAAATAAACCCGCGTAAATCACCCAAAATCTATGAGATTTGACATTTCGGAGACCTCACGCTACACTAGCGCCTCTAGCGGCGAATTCATACGCGATAGGGCCCTCATTGACCTAGTCCCAAACTAAGCAAGGCTTGTACTATGGATACTAGGCAACGGATAAACATAAATTAAACATAAACAAACATAAATATAAACATTATTTTTACTTTATTGTCTGAGACTGACGGTGAATGCGATTGCGAGCGTCCGGACGTTAAGCAATACAGCTACAAGTCCATTTCCATCGCACTATCATCTCAATAATCCATACACATGGACACATGTTATGTGTGTGTATGTGTTGGACTACATGTTAAGGATATCTGTAAATTATTTACACTAACACCACTAGGGTAGTAGTACTGTTTTTGGCCACCTTAGCACTGTTATTAGCTAGTTGACATTAGAAGTACCTAATATACAAAAAGTTCTAGTACTAAAACTATTATGTTTAGTGAGTTTCAAAAGTTTATACTGAAACAAATAAAGTTCGTAATGTTTTATAAATTTATTTCAAACGTATATTTAAGCAATTAATGGCCATAAACGGCGCAATGGCCACAAACGGTCTTTCTACCCTACAAACAAATAATATCAAGAAAAAAACTTCTAATTAAATTCTCTGTAAGATTTTAATTACACTTAACCCTCACTTAACAGCAAAATTGCACTCGAAGAGCTGGACGGTAGAACGTAAAAAATATATTCAAATTGAAAATGCAGAAAAGAAAGTAAAAAGGGATCCATTTTCCACTTCCACTGGACTGGACGTCCAACTGTTAAAGCCCTCTCCCAAAGTCTTTCAGTTATTTCGGTTGAAAGCGGTCTACATCCACGTGAACCCGCGGCTTTAACCAGGTCATCCGTCTCTTTCACTGCTGGATATCTTAAGCGTGTCACACACTAAGCTGATACGATAAGATATCTGTATCTGAACGCATATCTGTCAATATCGCTCCCTATACAATTCAATGAGCTAACACACACAGCGCAGATAATTTATATTTTATCGTGAAGTATCTGTGGGCACCGACATATATCGAAAGATGGCAAAGATATTACTGCGTATATAAATTGATCTGTGTATAATATCTGCCGATATAAATATGTTATAGTATTTTATCTGCAGATAGATACAGGTTGATGTGAGAGCCCCGCTGCACGCGAGTAAATCTAGAAGAGATAAACACGAAAACATCCTGTATAAACAATCCGCACCAAAAAACAAGTCAGTTTGAAGGATTTAGACTGAATGTATCGTCTCGAATATTATCGTATATGCGTAGTGTGTGATAGTTTCAGATCATTAAGTTATTATATGCACATAAAATATTATCGTATCTGCGTAGTGTGTGATACGCTTTACGGTGCGCTTGCGAATTAATAGCGTTTTCCATTCGAGAACTTTTCAGCTCCAACGGCCTCAGTTATCTAAAATAAATAATTTATTGTTATTACTAGCGTTTACCGGGCTTCGAATGCGTAAATCATTATATACAGCAGTTGAATTGAAATTCCGGGATTTTATTAAATTCTCGTGGGAATTCCCTAAAATTACATCGTGGTTTTCATTGACGTTAAATTAAAACACCCATGCCAAATTTCATGACTCTAAACCCAGTGGTTGTTAGTTCGACATTTTATCCCTATCCCGTGGGAAAATCGGGATCAAAAGTATCCTATGTGTTATTCCAGATGTCCAACTATCTACATACCAAATTTCATGACTCTAAGCCCAGCGGTTATTAGTTCGAGATTTTATCCCTATCCCGTGGGAACATCGGGATAAAAAGTATCCTATGTGTTATTCCAGATGTCCAACTATCTACATACCAAATTTCATGACTCTAAGCCCAGCGGTTATTAGTTCGAGATTTTATCCCTATCCCGTGGGAACATCGAGATAAAAAGTAGCTTATGTGTTATTCCAGACGTCCAGCTACCTAGATATTTCATAACTCTAAGCCCAGCGGTGGTATTAATATCGAGATAAAAAGTATCCTATGTTTTAATCCAGATTATACCTAAACTTACTGTTTGGAAAATTTCATCCAAATCCGTCCAGCCGTTTCAGCGTGAAGAAGTAACAAACACACTCACTCACTCACTCACTCACTCAACAACTTTCACATTTATGATATTCATAGGATTAACCTGTCCTCTGAAGGCACAAATTTGTGCCCAAAAACCCTGTTATCCTGGGAGATGACAGATTAATCTTTGCCAAACGCATTCTGCCTCTTTCTTCTTTTTTATGTAATACAGACCAACGAGCAGACGGTTCACCTGATAATAAGTAATTACTATTGCCCATAGACATCCGCAGCACCATCATTTTCAGATTGCAGGTTCTTGCCGGCCTTGCAAGAAACGGTACACTCACTTTTTTTTCTTCTATCGTTTTAATGCACATTTCAGTACAAGCGGAGCTGATTCCGCACGGAATCCGTTTGACTCGCACACCAGCACTGAATAAGAAGTCGTTGTTGATCTGGTCCACTCAGTCCGTTTTCACTTATTACCTACCCTCTTTTAGTGGACGGCAGGCATTATACGTAGGCAACAAGCTTACAGAATAGATCGATAATGATGTCTCTAAATCTATGTTTACCACCTTTTTTACTGCTCTTGAGTTGGTACCTATAGCTTTATTGTTTTAGAAGGTAAATTACGCCCCAGCTTTTCAATCAACTACGAAAATAAATTACATTCTCGTCTCCGCCTCCACAAACGAGTTATGCCGCATAAAAATCCTGTTTAAACCGCCGAAAGGTGACAAAATAAGTTATTTCAGAACTCATTTCTGCATGCCGATAGAGATCCCTGAAAAAAGCGTAATAACGGCAAATGGTGCCCATCTCCAAACGGCACATTAACATCGGCTGAGATGACTCGTCATTTGTCCCCTACCTTGGATTCTCACCAGGTTAAAGTGAACATTTTTGTCAGATGTATTTGTGGTGGGTCGGCCATTCTCATTTTATTGTGTACATGTCTAATTACCGTGCCGCTTTTGTCCCGCACTAATGACACGGTAATTAGACTTGAATGCACAGATAAATGTAAATGGCAGAATCCTTTTTCTAGATGTGCACTCAGTCTCAGTGCCGTGTCGCTTTTGCATGAAAAAAGAAGAGGTACGGTAATTAGACAGGTGCACGATAAAATAAGAATGATCGGGGTGGATGGTCTCTGGCAGGTTGACCATGTACGGAGTGGGTTTTAGGTACCTCGCAATGGCGTGCATTAAGTAGGCAGCAGGGTAGGCAGCGCTAGAAGCACAAGTAAATAGGCAGTAGATTGACTCAGCCGTATTCTTGAAATTTATACCTACGGCTGGGCGGAGCGCTAGGGTTGGCGTCTACAAAAAGTAAAACAGACGTGTGTAGATTTTTATTGTATGTGTGTAGTTTTAGGTGTAGGAATAAAACATAATGTTAATTTTATGATTATTTATTTACTTATTCATTAAATTATGAGTTGGTAATAGATTTTTTGCGTCTATTGCGGCAAGTTCTAAACGACTTGTTGTTGAATTTTATCACATAAAAAAAGTCTATAGCCACGTTACGGAATCGAAACGGGGCGAATAGAGCGGGCAGCGCGGCATAGCACTCGACCAGCGACCGGACTGCGCGGCGCGCGGCGTGGCACTGCGTAGTTTTGTGTTGCGATGATCGGTTAGCGGCCGTGTAAATGACGCTTAGATGTGAGCGTGCGTCGATTCGGGTGCTAATACGAGTATGAAGTCGAACTACTGTCTATTACTTGTTTTGTGCCAGAAGTGCTGGTGACGCGCTGCTGCGGCGAAAACTACCACCTGCCTACCCTGGAATCGACTCAATGCAGGCCAATGGCGCACTAGATGGCCACGACCACGACCAGAGTGGCCTCAACTACCAGATTATTTATCATTTTCTCCTAGCTGTTCGGCTACAAGTACTATTTCCTAACGCTGAGAGCGCCGCTGATGTGCTTTCAGGTGGCGACGTAGCCGATTTATGCGCAAAATGTGCGGCCACACTCTCCACAAGTCAATAAACCAACGACATAATTATACTGGATAGGTGCAGGTGATCTAGCTTTCAGCTCGTCGCGTTTACTAACTAACCTCAAAATGTATTAATTATAGAAACCATATAAACGTAGCGTACTTGGCGGCAACAGTCTTATTGGTTATCTAGTGCGCGAAGTGCCATAGAGAGATGTAAATCAAGCAAATTATACTGTGAAGTAAATGTGATCATAACAGAACCTTTAGTGCACAAGTATGAGTCTCATTACACTGGCATTTTGTCTTTCATCCATATTTTTCTCTTATAAATCATTCAACCAATATTATTGTTATTGCTAAGCATATTGCCGATTCATCGCTGCCTCGCGTGCTCGAAGAGGGTGTGAAACTTGCCGGCCAATTATCAAAGCTATTAAATCAGGGGAATTAATAATTAACTTTCACTTGATTGGCACACTAATAGGTGTTGGATAAATGGTTACAGTATTTTAAGCTTATTTCAAGAATGAAATAAATACCATGCACTCAAGACAGACTTTCTGAGAAGCATTCTTGGAACCTAGCTTTTTGGAGACATTTAATTAAATATTAAATAAGCGTCAGAAATTTAAAAATAAGCATAAAAGGAGTACATAAATAATAATGAACAAATATAAAAGGCAAGTAAGCCGTGGTGGCCTAGTGGATTGACCTATCGCCTCTCAAGCAGAGGGTCGTGGGTTCAAACCCCGGCTCGCACCTCTGAGTTTTTCGAAATTCATTTGCGGAATTGCATTTGAAATTTACCACGAGCTTTGCGGTGAAGGAAACATCGTGAGGAAACCTGCACAAACCGGTGAAGCAATTCAATGGTGCGTGTGAAGTTCCCAATACGTACTGGGCCCGCGTGGGAATTATGGCCCAAGTTCTCTTGTTCTGAGAGGAGGCCTGTGCCCAGCAGTGGGACGTATATAGGCTGGGATGGATGGATTGATAAAAGGCAAATAAAAGAAAGAAACCATTGAAGTGGCAATGGGCAGGCCACATCGCTCGAAGAACAGATAACCGTTGGGGGAGAAAAGTCCTCGAGTGGCGACCACGAACCGGAAGACGAAGCGTTGGCAGGCCTCCCACCAGGTGGACTGACGACATCGTGAGAGTAGCGAAAAACCGGTGGATGCAAGTGGCAAGTTGTCGTTCATTGTGGCGTTCTAAGGGGGAGGCCTTTGTCCAGCAGTGGATGTCTTCGGGCTGATGATGATGATGATGAAAAGAAAGAAAGATGTCCCATATTCGCTATTATAAAAGACACACAAATACAACAAAATGTACACAATAAATAAATAAAATAAATATTTTAGAACACTCGTCGTAAATCAAGCAATTAGACAAATTTTGCCACATACATTCTCTCTCTTTAAATTTTTGCTAGTCACGGGCGGTTGTGATCATAACACATCAGATGACCCGCATACTCATGGACCTCCCTCTCACAATACGAGTAAAAAAACTACCACCACGGTTTTCATAATATTAATTGGATTTTATAAATAACAACCTACAAAATTCCAACGGTAGGGCCCGCTACGTGACATAGGGCGGAGTTAAAAATACTCTTACTTATTACCTGGGCGAATGTTTAAGGTACGGTAACGTCTTCATTCCATTTTTTTCCTACGTTTATCCGGGCTGTGGGTTTTTCCTTTTAATACGCGCTTTTTGCTCGGCTTGTTTTAACTCGGGCAATTTTGGTGCGGAAAAGTTTAAACAGCTTCGTAGTTTTTTTGGTGAATTTGTGTGTGTTATTAATGTGAAGATACAATTTGAAATTATAATTCTCTTGGAGTTTAATTATGAGAGGAAAAGGGTGTTCCTATTTTTTATTACAAGCTTTAATTTAACTTGCCCTGTTCGTTTATTTATTTATTTGGTTCAAACCTATCAAGTTAAATTTGATCCACTTCTAGTAGTCCGACGACTTGAAATCTGATAATTAGTGACATCCTGCCTGGTAGTCTGGCCAGGATCGTCTCCACAGGACGGAACTCTTCAACGGCTAATGGCATCGACTTGAAATTTGTTATTCAAATGTAGTTTAGGTGACAATACAAGTACAGTCGACCAAAAGTACAGTTTGCAAAAAAGGCTTGTATTACTAAAACTTATTTTGGAAGATTTTACCATCCAATGATTTTACATAAAATAAAGTTAAATAAAATAGATAATTTTCTTTCTAGGTCCTTTATCTTCTAAACAATCAACATCATCATCAGCCGGAAGACGTCCATTGTTGAAGTAGGGCCTACCCGTTAGAACGTCGCAATGAACGGCAACCCGCCACTTGCATCCCCCGGTTGCCCGCAACTCTCTTGATGTTGTCAGTCCACCTAGACCAGGGGCGGCCAACCGGTCGATCGCGACTATAAGTCCAGTCCATCGTGGCAAGGCAAAAAATATAATACTGAACTATGCTGTTTCATTTAAGATTTCAAGAAGTATGTAGTTGGCAGATCGCACAGGGTTTCGTCAGTAAACAGTAGGTAGATCTTGGGTCTAATCAAGTTAGCCACCCCTGGCCTAGACGATATCTTTAAACAATAATAGTCTTCTAAACAATAACTTTAAATAATAAACAATTAAGTTATTACTTTGATACGCCTACGGCATCTTGCATACCATTAGCTAGCTATTAAAACTAAATTTCCATGGGAATTCCCCAAAAAATACATCGTGAATTTCTTTGACGTTGCATAAAAAAATATAAAAAATATTGTCTTTAATCCTAGTAGTTAAAGTTTTAGGTTTTGGAATGAAAAGTAGCCAACTTGTTATTCCAGACTATATATCAAGTTTCATCCAAAAAATTCCTAAATATTCTCGTGGATACCGTGACTTTATTAGTGTTGCATAAAAAAATCTAATCCTAGTGGTTGTTATTTAAGGCGCTTAGGTCTTTCTTTAGGTTTAAGCTTTTCTGAACTGTGGCGCAACTTTCTACAATCTACAAAATACTAGAAAGTTTTATATAAAATGAAATCGGTAAAATCGTTTAAGTCATGGCGCGCCGGGAAATCGGGATAATTAAAAAAAAAGTCATGACGATGCTCACTTGTTTTTAACACACCCGAACCAAGAAACATCCTTCCAGCGGCAGATATCTTTCCCTGACCCCTCTCAAAGTTGATTATATAACTCAATTCCACAAAAACTGTCGCTTATTCCTTCCCTGTAACTGGTTGGAGACGGTACACGTACAAAACTTCGCTCCCAAAGGTATCGAAACTCCATTATAATTCGGTGTCATTTGCGAACTTTGCGAAATCAGCTTCCAATAGTTAAGGCAGTTTTGGGGCATGTTCGTTGCTTAAAAATAGGAGGGGACGATTTTCACACGTGTCTTGCGGGTCTAAGAAGTTTAGTTTACTTCTGTGTAATCGAATCACTTCAAAACACACCTATTTGGCAAATAAATATTTAGTTATATATTTATTATTACAGATAACAAGAATGTTAATTAGAAGTCTATGGTAATTAAAGTACGAGTAACATAAGAAATTCCTATAAGCTTTACGAAAGTGCGGAATTCCCTGCACACAAGTCAAAACTTAACAAGATAATATTTTAAAAATAGTTTAATTTGCACTACTTGACTTGTTGTTTTCATCAATACATAAAGTTGCACGCAGTCAAGTTGGGCAATTAGTATCATACAGATTATTCTCAATAGTGTCACTGTAAAGCCATTTTAGGTTTCATTTGTTGAACGTTCACCCTCAGCATTGAACAACCCTTTTGCATACTAAACTATTCACGCGACGTTACCCGCTGGACTGACTTCAATTTGTTGCCAGAGTGCTCCATAGCGCAAAGTAAACAAACGGTACCAAGTCCATTTACATTGTTTCACAGACGGAAGAAATGTTTCACGGCAACTGGGCAACAAACGCCGCTTTTAAATATAAAACCTTTTTACCTCTCTACTTACCTTAGTGTTTCTATTTATTTAGCTCGTATGTACTGAGTTACGTCACGTTAAATCTGGGGTAACATAGATTTACTTTCAATAATGCTTATCTTCCAAGTTTAGGTATATTTTATACCTAAGTCTGCTATTTACTGTTAAACTATTAATAATTCTCAAGCAAACTTAGCCCTTATAGTTTTCCTTGAAAATTTGATAAACTTACTATACCATTTATTCAAATTTTTCCACACCGGTTTTAGATTTTAGAGGGGAGGGGGGACGCTCAATTTTAATGAAAATTTGCACTTTAAAGCTGAATATTTTGCAAACAAATCGCTGAATCGAAAAACCGTCTTAGCAACTCCCTAATGATTTTAAAAGACCTACCCAACGACGATACCCCACACTACAAGTTTGGATAAGAAAAAAAATCACCCCCACTTTACGTCTATGGGAGGTACAATTAAAAAAATTGTTTTGAATTTTTTATTGTACCACTTTGTTGGTATACTTTACATATTTTTTTTATTCCACTGGATGGCAAACGAGCAAGTGGGTCTCCTGATGGTAAGAGATCACATACATATTTGTGCCAAATTACAGCTTTCTAGCATTGATAGTCCCTTAGCAAAGCCGCGGACAGACAGACAGACAGACATGGCGAAACTATAAGGGTTCCGTTTTTGCCATTTTGGCTCCGGAACCCTAAAAATGGTTTAATTACCCCATACAAAAAGTGAGTGAGACAGGTTTGCAGGGTAGATTTAGTCACATTTTGATAAGAAGCATAATGGGATAAAAAAATAATATGAAAAACTTCATTTAATAATTGAGCTTTATTTTTCGTTCCAAATTTAATGTTATGCTAATTCTAATTTATGATATTTAATATTTACAGCACGTACATTTACTAAATTAGTTCACATAATATAATTAGGATATAAAAATAAAATAAAAAGTTATTCGGAAGAAAATTAGCGCAATCAATATTGATTTCACAATGGCACCTTTATAAAATTTAGTTCTTTATCATGTATTAATTACCTTAAATCAATAAAATTGTACAATGCATATTTATGACCATACACAAAATTAAAAAATAAATAAAGCACGCCTAAAGAACAGAAAAAAAATGTACTGTCTTTCTGTGATTCTCATACATCGAATTATTTTTTCTGCTCACTTCATAAAATATTTAGTGCAGTAAAAAGTCACAAAAATGTTACAAAAACTATCCTAGACACAAATAAAAATGTAGTAACTTAACATAATCTAATAAAAAATGGTTTTCATACCACAGTGATAATTAAATGACTAGGGCTAAATATTATTTTAAAATTATAAATTAATTGATCGCAGTGGTAACTTCTGGTAACTAATCCACAGATAAACAGTTCTTCTTCCACATTTACTTAGTATCCTCTTGACATACCACATAAGTTTTACTGTGAATTATAAATAGTCCACAACAAGCTTCGTCAAAACAATACTTAATTTATTACTTAATGTAACAAAATGCATAGACAGTTGAGCTATTTTGCCTACTTAATTTAACTGTTCATATTCTTGAAGCTCTTAATAGTAAATAAGACCTGCATGTTCGGTTGAAAAGTCTATGATAGTTGCTGTATAATAGCAAACGGTAGGCTCAAGCCTGCCTTAACACGTACTTCCTTACGTATAGGATCTATGTATGTCCATAAATTTTAAGCGCTTTGTACATTCCTATGCGATTATTTTTGTAGTTGTATTTGAAGAAGAAAACATTGTGTATCTGTATGAAATCAATGATGCTACTTTTGAAAGTATTAAAAATATGGATTTTGCAGGTGGTAGGACCTTGTGCAAGGTCCGCCCGGATTGCTACCACCATCTTGCTCGCTAATCCTGCCGTGAAGCAGCAGTGCTTGCATTGTTGTGTTTCGGCGTGGAGAGTAAGACAGCCGGTGAAATTACTGGCACGTGAGGTATCCCATCTTAGGCCTCTAGGTTGGCAACGCGTCTGCAATACCCCTGGTGTTGCAGATGTTTATGGGCGGTGGTGATCTCTTACCATCAGGAGACCCACTTGCTTGTTTGCCATCCAGTTGTATAAAAAAAAAAAAATATGGATAACGTGTATTTCTGTGAGTTGGCCGCAAAGCGTTATTATACAAGTTTTTTGTACTATCCTTGGAAAACATACAATGGCCAGAATAAGCGGCAAGAAATTTTGTAGAAAGTTATATATCGTATTTTCTTTACTCAAAAATGTATGAAATAGCACTTTTCGGTTTTTTTTGCCAGTGTTACAAAATTAAAGCAGTAACAATAACGATTAAAAAAATACTGTTTTCGAAACAAAACATTTTGTGGCAAGTATAGACAACAAAAACAATACATTCGGAAATTAAATTTCATTGTAGTCAATTTAGACTCAGAAAATTTATAGAAAATTTACAATGAGGCCAAACATCGAGTGTGGCCTGTACAGTAAATAATTAAAACATAGATCAAAATCGTCAAACTGAACAACATTAGTTCAGCGAATTTTAAAAATAATTATTTTTTTAATTTTTATTATACTTTTAAGTTTATTCGAAGAAGCAATGTAAAGCAAAATGTTTGATGTTTGTAGCGTGACAGGCGACGTCAGTTGTGTTCTTGGATGGCGTACATTGATAGCAGTTTTTAATTTGTATGAAAAAGAGAAAATTCGAAGACTCCTTTATTTTTAAAAATCGCTGAACTAATTAATGTAGTTCAGTTTGACGAGGACGATCTATGTTTTAATATTTTGCTCGTATTACAGGCCACACCGGGTATAAAGATCAACTACAACCCCACTGCGTAAGCGTTAATATTTCCAATTATCTCCCAAGGCATCTCTAAACGAGCCGTATCACATTACCGACTCACAACCGCTATAGTTAACGCTACGAAATAATTTAATTAAATACAATTAACCAGTCTTGTTACTTACAAACTACCGAAGAAAACGGCCGAAGTATAAAAGTACTTTTATAAAACACTACACCCAACAAGTCAAGTTTAAAGTTCGATTAAGAAACTTATTGTTACTAAAGTGAGTACTAGCGATAGGTTGGAAAGGATTCTGAAACTTGAACTTGGTCGCCAGTAGCTCTCGTCTTTTGAGGATAGCATTAACGAGTCCTCACCATTCTGGGATAATTCATTACGACACGCGAGTGCTTCGATGGGCATATCGAGTAATACCACTTGATCGAAGGTAACAGGAGACACAGTTGCTTCATATTTGTACGTCGGGCTTGCTTCCTCGTATGACTCTTCATCGTTCGCGTCTTGTTGGAAGACGTCACTATTGGCCGAAACTTCGAATTGGTTTTCTTCCTTTTCGACGTTCGTTTGTGAGCTTATTTCGTTGGTAGGTTTGTCATTGGGTTTGTTGGGTACACAGGTCACGTCGTCTAAAGCAAGTCTAAGCGGCTCGCTCTTTGTCTCGTTCCGTAAGACGTGGATCCAGGACAAGCGACAATCGCAAGTTAATTGGTTACCTGGAAAAGAAGAAAAATGCTTTAAAACGACTAGCAAAAATAAAGAAATGCCTCAGTGAGTAGAGCGGTGAGTCGGTCTTTTACGTTTTTAACCGACATTACTCTGCTATATTGAAAAAAATCCTAAAACTGAACCGAAAAAACCATAACATTGGTTGAGGTAATATATACCGAGCGGCGATAAATCTGGCCTCAAATATATGCAGAATCGGTAATTTTGTATGAAGGGTGGGCCAAATTTAATTAATATGGCCAGTAGAGAAAAGTCGGATATACAATAGACAGACATACGAAAGCATTTTTGCCCAAACTGTAACGGTGACGCTTTGCGCTCGCTCGGTCGTTGAGAAGAATAGAAATGGAACTGTCTATATAGGAATGTTTTGCTGCTTGATGAATCAGAACGGTAGAGGTCAGGTGACAATGAAGTACAGAAGTTGTCGAAATAGGACTGTGGACAAAGTGGCCCTGAGCCAGGTTTTGGGCTTAAAGCCTCTGCATGTTGTAAAAAAGGATCAGGATTAGTTTTTTTTATTTCTTATTCCTTTTGACTGTATATAAGTATTTTGGTAATTTAATGTCAGTGTTTAGTTTAATTTTTATTTTGTTTTATTCTTTGACTTAATTTTGATTCATTGTTTGATAAAAAAGGATCATATGTATTAAAACTCATAAAGATACACGACTGTAGTGTTAACTGCGTAGCAGCGTGTTCAGATTTTTTCGATAAAATTTTTGCTCACAAGTTTATGAACTCGACTGTACAGTTGAACAAATTGAATCAACCCAGGGTGGAACCTTTGTGCTACTAATGTCATGTTGACATCTCATACTTATGTCAAGGAAATCCTAGTGAAATTAATTATTAAAAAGGTTCCACCCTGGGTCATGATCATATTTCAATTTGTTCGACCGTACATGAACACATTTCTATTCCTCTAATAATTAGTTTTGTGTGTTTTACATACTTTTGCCGCAACATTATGCTGAGTGGGTCCCAATTTATACTATTCGATGTTTTTTTTTTAATTATTATTTCATCCTTACGTGTTTTTTCTGTGTATCGAATATGTGTAAATGAATGTCTCTCTCTCTCTCTCTCTCTCTCTCTATTATTTATCTATAGGCACTGTCTTGTTAAAATTTAAATGCGTGGAAATATTTCCACGAGGGCCTAATGTAGGCTTTTATTTATAAAACATCTACAGAACCATAAATGTTCCGCAGCAAATATTTAATTAATTACAACGAATTTCATTTAATAATTTATAGAAGTCATAACTTTCAATTAGGTAATAAAAATACTCTAGGATATATTTATCCTTGCCCTAGGGTATTGAACCGGCACGTGGCAATAAAATAACGAAGTTAACGTTTTTATCAAAATTCTGTTTGTTGATTCTGAATTAAACACATTTCATTGTATACACGGAGTTATTATGGCATTGTTGGCTCACTAAAGGGAGCTGTTACACTCATTAATTGTCTTTAATATGGAGGGTGCTTTGGAAGGGGATTAGAGCTTTACGGGGACTGGCCCATTGTTTGCGAGAAATAATAGTTGTTTATCTTCCCATGAGCGCGCACTAAGCATACGTGTATGCGTCATTTTCTCCTAAATAACATGTTCGCGCCAAAATAAGATTCGTATGATTTGATTATAAAAAAGTATTGTTGTACGTTTCATTGTGCTTTGTGTTACAAAAATCATATATTTCATTGTTACGAGGAGAAATATTTTCCGTTTTTGTAACGACAAAACGCTAAAATCGCCACAATAGCAGTTTGTTCATCAAATGAAATAGACGAAATTGTATAGAGCGACGGAAAATTACTGCCAAGAATTTAATGGTTATTTCTTTAACGATTTCGCGATGTGATCGGATCAAATTATTAATGCTATTCAGTAAAATGTTATTTGAGAAAGGAATTAAATTAAGTCATTTTCACTCACCGCTCAGATAAAGGACCGACGTCTTCAATTTCAAATTGTCGAGTATCGGTTTAACCGTCTCGTACGTAAAGAACTCGAGCTCATTGTTCCTCAAATCTAATAACTCAAGGCCCCTAACGCCTTCTAAAAGCCGCTCATTTATGGACCTCAATTTATTCCCGGTCATAGACAATTTCTGAAGCAAAGCGAGCCCGTCGAACGCCCTTTCAGATAAATATCTCAATTCATTATTATCAAGGAGGAGTTCATTCAAATTCCACAATTCGGTGAACGTCAAATCTCCGATCATTGACAACTTGTTAGACCTGAGATCCAATCTCGTCAAATTAGCGAGCCCTCGGAAAGTGTCTCTAGTGAGGACTGTAATCGAGTTGTACTCTAGTATCAGTTCGCTGAGCAGCGTGAGGTGCTCAAAACATCCGTCGTGCGCTAAATTAATGACGTTAAACGATAAATCAAGATATCGTAGAGCGGGCAAGTCCACAAACACGTCGCGCTGCACTTCAGTCACTTTGTTCTCTTTAATCGTGAGATTGACCAACGCTGGCAAGTTTGTAAACGACGAGAAATCCAACTCTGTGATTTTATTGTTCATCAGTGTTATTTCTTTTAATGTCGTCATGTTGGAGAATGTTTTCTTTTCTATCTTGTTGATTGTTGCGTAGTGTATGAGTAGTTTTTGGAGTCGTTTTAGGCGGTGTATAACGTGCAATGGGATGAATTTTAACGCGCCGTCGGATCTTACGTTGAATGTTAATCTTTCTATGCGTGGCTGTGAGTTGAAGCTTGACCATATGGGGTCTGTTTCGTCGATGCCGCCGTTGAAAACCCAACAGTCTGCTCTGGTAGCAGTGCGTACTTCAGTGTTTTCGCAGTAGCAATGCACTTTACTTTCGCGGTCGGTTATCTCGCAGATGTTGTCTTTGACTTGCGCGGTGTGATGCCTTCTTTCGGTTTTATCTCGCCGTTTTTCATTTAGCCGGCTCTCAGTGTGGGATATTTGCACGGAGGCCAGAGCCAGAGCCAGGAGCAAATATTGAACGACGGACTCCATAACTCTCGCCTTTCAGAAACCTGAAACAAATGAAAAAAAAGAACGGTTAGAAGAAAAGTTTGCAGATGATAGTTGTTGGAACCTGATATTACGGTAAAATAAAGATAAAAGAGCTTAGCTAAAATTAAAATTAAACAAAGATTTTGAAGCTAGCCAGTCGTTTAAATCGAAACTTAAAGTAAAAATATTCAAATTTTTAATAAATAACAATTTTAAAGCAGGTCAGTCAAAAAGAAAATATTATCACAAATAACAACCTAGGAAAAGTTTGTTCATATGCTTAATTATTTCCAAGCCCATATGCCTTGATATTACAATATCGATTCTCCTAAACAAACAAGAGTTCATATTAAAATGCCATGAGCCAATTACAATTACGGTAATTTTACCCGTCATTACAAGGCATTAGAATGGAATTACAGTTTTTACATTGCATGCATGGAGCTCTAAGGGTAGTAATTCACTGAATCAGCATGTATTGCACTTAGTAAAATTTTGTGGGGTCCGGTCCCTGACTGGTTCTGTGCATTGGTGTTTTACCCCTTAATTTATTGACGTATTGACAGCAGAAGTAGGTGGCATGTGGCAGTGGCACGTTCGATTGACCGGTCAGACAATAGGGTAGTTAACAATAACATCTTAACTCACGGGAAAAATGGAATTCTTTAAACCAGAATATTCATAGTCTCAGGAATATTGTTTAAATCCAAGTAATTATTTTCTTTAAGTAACATTAATAGTTTTAACCCAAGACAATATTTGTCTTCATCCAATACAATATGGCGTCCGGCTATATACGAAATATTATTGTCATGAGCAAGGATATATATCCTCCGTTAAAAACCTTTCATATAGCCTTTGTTGCTGGATATTAAAAATAAAAATGAATAGGTACTTGAAACTATTACAGAAAGCGAAGTTTTTGAAGTACTATCTAATAAAGACTAAGGCAACAAAAGTAGGACTTGGATTTTTAATTAAGAATCTTTGACAACGGTAACAAAATCACAAAAGTCGCCAAATGTTTATTAACAAAAACGCAACTCCGACAATACGTCCGCTCTTAATTAAACAACGGTCCCATTCTTTCGTTTAAACGAGCCTCTTAATCAGAGAGAGACAAAAAAGGTAACGCGTTTTTGCCTTGTCCAAATGATTATTAGGGATTGAATTTGTGATCCCCTGACGTTCTGTCGTTTAATTAAAAAGAAAAGGCATCGAAGAGTGAGACACACTTTATAAACAACTAGGTTAAATACGATTAAATTGGTTTGAGGAAAAATCCTTTGATCAACCTTTATTAATTTTGTACAGTGCCGTTTATACGTATTCATGTTTTGTCTACTAAAATTCTTTTTCACTTGGAATATAAGATCTTTTTGATCGACGCTGAGTAAGAGAAGTTGCATTGAACTTTATCGTTGATTTCGAATTATGATTTTTTCCTTACATATTATTAACTGTTTTTTAACGTTTCGTATCTGAAGAAAAAAATAGAACTCTTATAGTTCGCCTCTTTCAAGTTTTGATATTGTGAAATATGGAAGGTGTGAAAAAGGTAATTTAGTAATATTATCAGATATAAGTATCAAAGACAGTTTTTTTTCAACTATTTAAAAAATAAATAAATTGCTAAGTTGATTTTTCGACCTCTCTTATTTGATAAGAGTATGTCTGTGGTTTCATGTGTTACTTAGCATAAAAAATTAGATATTTTGATGTTACTAAGTCTATTTTTTCTCAGGCTAAGGCCTGATTTGGCGTTGGATTGACCAAATACAACACTTTAGAGAGCCAATGAAGTAAAAACCCATGTTCCATGTCCCTTTTTCCAAACCAGAAGATCCCTAAAAACTTTTTGGCAAATGCGCGAAGAAAACAGAGGGAGATTAGCGAATTGTATTCGTCTTTTGTTTTTAAATTTAATTTCGCCACCGGGATCGTGCCCGCAATTTCAATTCTGAGTTGTAAAGAGACAATGTTTAAAAGTAGCTCGAGTCATTTCGGACCGAGTTTTTGTTGGTATTGTCCCGTTTTGACATTTTTATTCAAGAAAGTCTACTAAGAAGTAACATTTTTCTGGCGACTTTTGTTTTAATGCGTCGCAGGATTTTTCCACTTCGAGTGTTTGCTATCTCGCGTTATTTTGCAAATGTTTTGATGTGCGCGTGGCTAGCTAGAGTTTTTTTCTATAAACTTTCCAATTTAGGGACATGACACTCATGTGGATACGAAGGGTTCCGTGCGAATCCAAAAACCTGCTGTAAATTCATGAAAATCATGACAGCTATGGAGTTTGGCTAATGGCTTCATAGGCACAGGGTTGGCTTCAATTTCTAACTTATTATCTATAGAATTTTTATGTGCAATTTTTTTTCTCTAGCCCCTTAAAGTGTCTCACGGCTGGGCAACGGCCTCCCCTTTTTCCACCATTCGTCCCTGTAGAGAACATGTTTCTGCCACTCCACGTGATATCCGTCTAAGTCGTCCCGCCAGCTCCTCTTCCAATCAGCACTGATCCTACATTGTAGGAAATAAATAAAAAATACAAACAACCGAATTGCTAACCTCCTTTTTTTGAAGTCGGTTAAAAAAACAACCCAAGCCCCTTCTTTGTAAGGCCCAGTTGAGTTATGCAAGAAGAATCGCTCAAGATGCATTACATTGCTTGGCCGTAAAGCAAACGAGTTTGAAGTCAATCAAGATCAGCAATGTAATATTACTTGAACGATTTTTCTTACAGATCTAAAATGGGCCTTATGAGGTAAAATATGCCCAGTACGGGATATAATATGACTAGATACTTAATTATGATGATGTCAGTGAAGAAACCCTTGTTTTGACATTCATAAGTAATAATTTCAAAGAGATAAGAAATAGATATACGGCATCAATAAAACATTAAATACAGTTTTAGAAATAGTAGTAAAAATAAAATATATTGATAAAATTTTAATACTCTATGTGTCAGTTTTTTAAACAATGCTATATTCAAATAATTGGAATTATAAGAATATAATTTTAAAATAATTAAACCTCGTTTGCATAATAATAAATTTTCTAAAAATATTGTACCGTTATTCTACAAAAATTGTATTCAAAAATCATTATATAGGTATCTTTTATATTTTTAAAAATTATTGACTCAACTTACTTTAGGACAGTAGGTATTTAATTTAAATTTAATTAATATGAAAGAACAAAAGTTAATTCTATTTACCACGTTTTTTCCGTGAAATTATAAATGTCGCACTTACGTCACTGTTTTGCATGTGTACTTGCGGAATAGCAAGTTAATTGGTGTTCACAGGTGATTTATGGAGGTACAAGGAGATTATTTCATTTCCATTAATTACAATGAATATTATGACAAACGTAAAAAAAAATACCTAATCTATGTATATAGTAAAACATATCACATCTCCGGCTTGAAAAGGATAATTATAGTATAGTCGAGAATTAGGTACAAGAGTGGAACCTTTTCATAATAAATTTCACTATAACTTCTTTAGCAGATGAATGGAATGCCAATATGACAACGTAGCGGAAAGGTTCCACCCTGGTACGCGATATAGTTTCTTTTACACTGTACAAACGGGCCAGAATCAGTAACTCTGAAGCTTTGAACCTTCAGAACTGTATCTTTTTCTTTTCTGTCATCATCATCCTAGTCTAAACGGCCCTTCCTGTCAAAATGAGAGGACTTGAGCCATATAGTTCCCATGCCGGCCAAGTACAGAGTAGGAACTTCACACGCACCATCCAATTGCTTTGCAAGTTAGTGCAGCTTTCCTCACGATGTCTCCCTTCACCGTAAAGCTCATGGTAAATTTAAAATACACACACCTTCGGATTCAATAGTGTATATGAAATTCTCAATCCGTACTGGGCCCGCGTGCGAACCATGGCCCAAACCCTCTTATTTTGAGAGGAGGCCTGTACAGTGGGACGTAGTGGGACTATAATAGACCGAGATGAGGCCAAACTCAGTGGCGTAGCTATCGTAGTGCCAGGTGGTGAAGTGCACAGGGCCTCTGAGCTTAAGCGGCCCTCTAACCTAAGCTTTGGAAAGAGGAGCATAAAAGACAAAAAGAGAAAAAAAAATGTGAGCAAGCTTGAACCTCGAGCCTACTACTCCTATCTATAATGTTAAAGGCCAAGCTATGTATGAGGAAAGAGGGGGTGAGGGCCCAATTTGTTTTTCTATGCACCGGGGCACTTGTCTACCCAGCTACTCCACTGGTCAAACTACTAGGCTTATGTTTACTAAGCCTACTATTAGTTAATTAGAAATGACTAGGTGTTGCTCGCGACTCCGTCCGCTTAGAGTTCGTTTATCGCTATCCGCAGAACGCCTATTCCCTTTCACGGGACTCAAACTATTGTATCCCAAATTTCATCTAAATCGTTTCAGCGGTTTAGACATGAAGAGGCAACAAACAAACAGACTTCACTTTCGCATCTTAAATATTAGTGGTATGGCAACTTTGAAGTGTTATTTGCAAGCGATTTACTCCTAATTCTACATGTCTCGTTTCCATCAACGTTAATTAGACCTTTTAAAATGTACTTTTAATTAATGGATTATTTTCGCTAGACTTGTTTTGTTTTTCACGGGATAAAACGAGAAAATGGCAATTTACCGCTCGCCTTGGCACGAAGTAAAAACACGTTAACAGACTTTTTCGTAATTTCGGGCGTTGTCTTAATGATTTCGTGCTTATTTGTACATAAAACCTCATTTCAGTGTTTTTGAATATATGTTGACGACATGGCGGTTGCTATTTTAAATTAAATTTATAAGTAAGAGATAATTGTATCAAGAACTGATGGCTATTGAGGCCGATGTGTTATTAAGTAGAAGTTGGTACGAGGTGAACTGATGACGTCGTAAAGGTCGCTGGAGCCCAATGGCTGTGGGGTTCTTTTGGGATGCATTTAACCAGCAGTAGACGTCTTTTGGCTGTCGATGAAGAAGGGACTTTGGTCATATCATAAAATTTAATCAATGAACTACAGGAACGTAAATGGTTTATTTGAGATACCTATGGTGGTTTAGAGTAGCTTTGAGAATGAACTCGTATGGAGTTTGAAACGCGGTAGCATAGATATATCTTGTGTGGTGTTTGTGTTAGATGAGTCTGTTTGACATAACTTTGATTTATTTCGAGTGGAGGAGGGCAGGATTCTACACGATAACATTAATTACATAATATAATATATGTTGCATAACTAATGTCTTGCTTGTGTGGTTGTAAAGTAGCAAAATAATAGATATTTATCGACATGGACGTCCGTAGTAACGCTTAAATCAATCAATTGTTTTAATAAGGTACTCAAAGTCTTCAAAATAGTAAAATTTTATTAAAACATTTTATAGTGGCGTTTTAGGTGTACAGTAGGTACGTGTCATGTCTAAACTAATAAAATAGGTAGGTACTGTTTTACGCAATGACATTGTATCGGCATATTTCTCATACATCAAACGCAAATTCGACGGCTAAATTCGGTTACGTCAAATTCGTCACTCCCCAAATATGCCAGGTAATTCTAGTTTGCGGGACAGAAAATTATTACTTTTCTACCTGAGGCTATTGTCGTTTTTACCTGCAGACCCGGAGTGGGCTTAACAGATTTTTTCCGCCAAAACCCAAGGAGGTATGCTTTGAGGAAAGGTCTGTTTTAACTTTGTAAGCACGAATTTAGTCGGAATTTACTTTTCTATGGGGAACTGTGAGGAGTTTATTGTTACTTGTGTAATAATGTATTTGGTTACGAGTTTGGAACTATTGTGGTCAGGAGTTTGCTAAAATAGGACATTTTACTCATATTAGCTTAGCTACGTGCGGTCAGGTATGTTTACGTAAAATTGGTGACAATATGATTAGAAACATAATACTTTGTAAGTGTATGCATATATATTATGTAAATAGGTAAACACTATATGGTACGAAAATTAAAAAAAAAGAAATACAGTTGACAACTATTAAGATACAAATGCACAAAGGTGAACTTAATGCCTTTAAGGGACTATACCACTCAATCTCTGAGTGAATTAGAGAAACTTTTGTAGCTAACTACTTACTAGGTAGGTACTGACAAAAAGTAAGTTTAAAAGTCAGAAATAATGAAAGCTATAATTTAATACGTATACTGGTAAAAAAACCTATCATAAAATATAGTACTATACTATATACAAAACACTAATATTAATGTTTGATTTTTTGCGTTTTTCACACATTATTTTAAAAGCACACTCATGTTATAATTTTAAACTCGACTTAATTAATTTGTTAAAAATACCTACATACTTCGTGATACCTTTTCGTTTACTCGTGGCCACGGCAGCAGCCAGCAATGTGGCAAAAACGTCGAGGTAATTTTTCCAATACTACGACTGGTGCCATATTTTTTTTGAGTAAGACTATACTGAAGTTATATTTTACCAATATTTTAAAATGTGTATCAGAATTTCTGTGTGACTGTTTATGTCTGTACCTATACTTATTTGACATTCATTTATACCTGGATTATCTCGATTAATTGTTACATTTTCAATAAACTACTAGCTAGATATTACAAAATGAAAAACAAAGTTTTTGTATCGATATAAGAATGAAATTTATACCTGACCGATTAAAAGCACATAAAAGTAATAATTACTAAAACATAATAACCTACAACTTGGAAAATTTCATTCAAACAAAGGAAACTTTTAAGCGAACCCATGCGGCGCAACGAAGCTTACTCAATTAGCAGGAAAGCTTAATTGCTTTTCATTCTAATGGGAGCTAAGTAACTTTCTTTTCTCTGTAAATAGAGATTTTGCAGTTTGTCTGACTTCTCAGTTCCCAGCGCGCAGCTAGTTACGGTAATTTATCGCTAAAGCTAGATACTCCAAAAGATCGCCGGCACATAAGTGATAATTAAACCTATTTTTCATCACACTTGCTCGTAAACAGTGTCGAAACATGTAGGCTACCTTAGTTGCAACCCCCCAAATAAAACCCTCGACCTTAATGTGCTTGTCATGAAACCCGTGGTCGGTAAATGAGTCCGTGCCCGTACTGATGGCGCTGCGCATGGTGTAGCAGCAGGACCACATGCACACGCGGCTCAGGCACATGCTGAGGGAGGTGGAGGGCGGCGCTGCCAAGAGCGCAGGCCAAGGTATCGCAATATTGGAAAATTATATTTTTTCTTTTAGAAATATAAAATTTTACTCGCAAATGTGATGAAAAACATTGTATGTCGCACGGGCGGTACTAGAATTACGAACATCGACTCATTAAAGCCCTCAGTCTTCGACTTCGGGCTTCTAATAGACTCTCGTTCGTAATTCCTTATTTACCGCCCTTAAGACACAATGTACTATATTGATGGTGAAATCACAGCAGAACAAAAAGCTAGGATATTTAACCAATGTATTCTACCAGTTCTAACATATGGAGAAAAGACTTGGGTCTTTACTAAAGAGTGTATATGTCGGCGGCCGATCGTAAAATCCGCCAGATCACGAAATTCCTAGGCATATCATGAAACGCCGCCATTTCATGATATGCCTAAAAGTTGGCCAGGCATATCACGATGTTCCTGAGAAGTAATACGGCAGATCGATTAGAGCAACGCATTCGTCGATATTCCTAGCTATATACTGGGCACATCGTAAAATAGTTTCTTTTTTGGCTACTGGTGGCACTGCGTATGCAATGGCGGCCGTGACCAGCTGACCGGCCGTGTTTGTTTACCGTGTGAAAAATGTCGGCGTCACAACAAAATTATCTTTGAACCAAAAATAGTGATTGAATTCAAAATAGAAGTGCAAAAGAAGCTTTTGAAAATCAGCTCCATTCTTTTTATGTGAATCAAACGGATTCTGTGCACAATGTGAAAAAACCATGGACGTCTGCCCGTATTTAAGAGGTTAGTATTTTGTTGTAGATCGATTAGAGCAACGCATTCGTCGATATTCTTAGCTCTATACCGGGCACATCGTGGTATGCCGAAAAGAAGTAAAATTTAGGTACGACGAGCGAAGCGAGGAGTGATTAGTATTAATTGTGATTACCGCGGCCGGCGAAGTGCGAGAACCGGTATGGCGGCGTTTCATGATATGCCTAGGAATTTCATGATCTGCCTAAACGTCACTAGGCAAATCGTTAAATGGTGAGTTTTGAACGATATGGCGAATGTCCCTTAGCCAATTCATGAAATGGCGGCATTTCACGATATGCCTAGGAATTTCGTGATCTGGCGGATTTTACGATCGGCCGCCGACATATACACAAATTACAGGTAGCCTAAAGAGCAGAGGAGAGGAAGCTGGCGGGAATAACGCTGAGGGACCGAAAAACAAACAAGAGGCTTAGGGAGCAAAGTGGTGTCGCAGACGCTGTTCATCGAATAGCTACCCTGAAGTGGCAATGGGCGGGCCACGTCGCTCAAAAGAAGTACAGGAAGACCTTGGAGTGGAGACCCTGAGGCGCGACACGCCCGAGAGGACGTTCGCAGATGAGATGGAAGGATGACATCAAAAGAATAGCCGGGTCAAACTGGATGCAGGTAGCACAGAACAGAGAAAAGTGGAGAAAAATGAAGGAGGCCTACACCAAAATGGTAGAAAATGGCTAAGAAGGAGAAATTGATGGTGAAGAATACCTATACTGCTTTTGCCACCAACAATCACACAAATTCAGACATTCTCAAACACACCGATAGAACATGACAAGACGACAAAACTCCAGTGACATACATTTGAAACCATTTATTGAAATGAATTGTTATTACTTTATTTACTTATTGTGATACTTTTACATTTGGTTTTAAATAACTTATTGAATCAGGCGTTACCTTGCGGAGGTCAATGAACTAAAAGAATTTGTTTACGTTTGGTTTTATTTGAAATGAAATGCATTGTAT
This sequence comes from Choristoneura fumiferana, assembly GCF_025370935.1. NCBI lineage: Eukaryota > Metazoa > Arthropoda > Insecta > Lepidoptera > Tortricidae > Choristoneura > Choristoneura fumiferana. Next base: position 15,090,743 of record NC_133478.1, read on the forward strand.
TTATTGATGGTTGGAAATTATTAATAAATAAATAAATAATAAATATCACGGGACAATTCACACCAATTGACCTAGTCCAAGTAAGCTTAGCAAAGCTTGTGTTATGGGTACTAAGCAACGATAAATATAATTATATAGATAGATACATACTTAAATACATATTAAACACCAAGACCCGAGAACAAACATTCGTATTTTTCATACAAATATCTGCCCCGAACGGGAATCGAACCGGGACCTCAAGCTTCGTAGTCAGGTTTTCTAACCACTAGGCCATCTGGTCGTCAATTATTAATATTATAAAGTTCAGATATCCAATAATGTGCGGACAAGTTTTTTTTCATCATCATCATCATGTCAGCCGAAAGACGTCCACTGCTGGACATAGGCCTCCCCCAAGGCTCTTGTACCTTGGGGGGAAAATGCCTTAGTCGCCACGCTTGGCAGGCGGGTTGGCGACCGCAGTTTTACCCGTTCGCGGAGGACGGTGCTTCCCATCCTCCGGTTTATCCCTTAGTCGCCTCTTACGACACCTACGGGAAGAGAAGGGGTGGTGTAATTCTTGACCAACACCACACAGCAGTTTTTTTAATAAACTATAAAAACGGTTTGCCGAACGGCTTTTGAATCGAGGTTCAGGTGTGAATCCTGTCCGGCGATTTCATTTTTTTTTCTTAAAAAAAATCCTAAATATCGTTGAGCAAGGTATTGCTAATAAAACAAACAATATAAGAAAAATGGCATGCACTAATACAAATAATTTGTTTGGATATACAGTTATATCACACAGGATACACACTATAGAGGTAGCCGTCTCGCATAATAATTATCATCACCTGGGCGACCGAGCTTTTCTCGGACTGAAACTCGGTAACAAGCGTTTTTCCAAAGATAAGAGCAAGATAGATCGATTTTACATCTCCGTAAACCCCTACATAGCAAATTTCATAGAAATCCCTGAAATATATAGGTATAGAAGAATTTTGCTCATTTAAAAGTATTAGATACACAGATATAGACGTTATAATCAATGATAATTTCAGTCCTTAATTATCATGATAATAATTTCGAGCTTTAGTAAATGAACCGCCACCACAACCTTAAAATTATTTCTCCGCTTCAGATTCCGCTATCGTTAAGTACTGGAGGGGCAAGGTAAAAGGTTCTAGTTTATTGTCCGCAAAGTAACGTCAAATTGAATCAATTACATGAGTGTATTAATTATATTTATTTATAACCAAACAAATAATATACACAATAATTAACAGAAATAAATAAAAATAGAACTAACACTAACTTACTCTAATCCTAAAAATCTATATTGACAAATGTCACCCAAGTCGCTGCTATTGGGCAGGGGCCATAAGGCTGGCTGCGTTTCCTCGTTGTATGGCAATGCCAATACGTTGACCGAGGAAAGAGCCAGCCCTATGGTCGCCAGTAGAACAGGCAATCTTAATAAAAAAAAAAGTGTTTTTGCTTCGGGACCCCACGGACCAAGCGTTTCAACGTTTCAAAAGCCGCAAACATGAAATTCTTTGCCAGATTCTCATATTTACGGCATTTTGCTGTTTCGGCCGTTGCAGCCGCCGCACTAGCCTTCAATGATGCCTTAGAATGATGAGACGGCGCCAATGTGTCCACACGTGGCGTCCCAAATAAGCGGCCATTTGCCAAGGAGCTTGTTCATTCCGTAAAAAAAAACAATTATTTCTAATAGAGTTTTTTCTATTGACATAGAATTATGTAATTAATGAGCTAGAATCCTGGATAATTATGAAAAGTCCGTCAGAGTTTCTAAAAATATTGGGTAGGCATATTTTATTTCGTCACTGACACAAAAATGTAAGAAGATCGCTCGGGTAATTTTGAACTTGTATTGACGTCACGAAATCTCCCGAACTTTGACAAAAAAGGCATAATAAATACAATTAAAACATAAACCGTAAAGGGGTCATCATTCTGTGCAGTGACAATACCTACAATATATAAGCTACGTCACTCCACAATACAATACAATAACTCTTTATTGCACACCAACATAGTAAGCAGTACAGAAAACATAGGTATATACATAAGGATTTTTCTAATGTACGCAAAAGGCGGCAGTACGGAATAAATTTTAGCGTGCAATTTACAGTAGATTAGAGCAATATCAAGAATACATAAAACTAACACATACAATACACATACGTCCACCCACTCCACACTCCACTTTTTCTGCCAACATTTAATAATGTCCCACTTCAATCTGAAACCGACTTAAATATGTACAAAACGTCTCACGAATCCGCTGAAATTTATCATTTACAATATTAATGTAAACTGACTTCATCAGAACAGCTTAAGGCCCAAGCGGGAGCTTGCCAAAGTTACTTCAAGTTAAATTTGACGAGTGGCCCTCGATCTGAAGTTTTCACTTAAGGCAATAAGTTTTGAATTATGGAGGCTCGAGATTTGAGTGATGAGGTATTAGATATCTCGTGTGTTGGTGAACTTTGTGATGTTAGCTTGGGGGCTAAATCATTGGCGCGGATGGAACTTAAACCGCTTTTGAGTTTCTGAATTGAATTTTATTTCGCTTTTACTAAGCTTCATATCAAAAGTCAATCACCATCATCATCATCATCCCAGCCTATATACGTCCCACTGCTGGGCACAGGCCTCCTCTCAGAACAAGAGGGCTTGGGCCATAGTTCCCACGCGGGCCCAGTGCGGATTGGGAACTTCCCACGCACCATTGAATTGCTTCGCAGGTTTGTGCAGGTTTCCTAGAGCGCTAGTGTAGCGTGAGGTCTCCGAAATGTCAAATCTCATAGTTTTTGAGTGAGCTACGCGGGTTTATTTATAATTAGAATAATTTTGTGAATATTTTGCAATATCTGAAATTAATTATGGCAAATAACGTTCCGGGGCAATGAATGTCTGTGTTTTGAGACAGTTTTGTCTTTCGGAAACCTTTGTCCTCCCTTTTTTCCGAACAAAACGGGGACTATGCAACACTGTGGCATGCTCGATATTTTTATGGTACGGTTTTAAGGTGTATTAAATATGTTTTTAACCTAAACATTGTTTTCACGCCCGTAATAACAGACTTTGAAAGTCATACTTAAAAACCTCACGCAACAGTGCGCCACCTAGTGAGTAAAAAAACGATAGCCCTCATTAAATTGATAGTTTAAGTACATACAGAAAAAAACTTTTACAATTATACTTCGTCTATTTGTTTCAAATCTTGCTAGTGAATTGATTTACTTCTAGTGGTCGGTTAAAGTTAGGCAGCAATAAGATTGAATCTCAAACGCTATTTTTCAGTAAGAAATTATAAAAAATATTGCGAGCCTCTATTACGCGCAACTGGCCGCTTAGAATAGAAAAAATATTCAAAAATTAAATTATTGATTCACTTTTGTTTTTTTCCTGTTTACTATTTGGCGAGGCATTAGCCGAAATTCGATTTCTTTTAGAAATGAAATCTACTCGGAGATAATTTAATTACTAACTATTTCACCGAGCAACTTGTATTAATAAGGACGAATGCAGGTACTGCCTTAACCCTTCTGGATGTTGTTTGTTGTGTTCATTTTCTTGTATATAATTTTTGACAGCTAACTTTAGAAGCCTCGTTTAGTTTTCTCTTGTTTTCCTACACCCAACTAGGCTTGAATAAGTTTAAGCTAGCCGTTTTACTTTTCTTTTCGAACACTTACTACATATTATTATTTATACTTTTATGATTTAACTTCTCCGACCAGCTAGCCGTTGATAATTTTAAATGGCGTGCATAGCTTTTCGTCTGATTTTTCTAAACTATGTACCACCGTGGAACGATCTCACAGTACCTAAGTGTCATAATCATAATGAATTCCTTTGTCAAGAAATGCGATGTCGTTATTATGACTTTTTCTACGAAAACAGTGGGTCAGCTGGTGCGATAGTATGCCGTGCTTTACAGTGCAATTCTTTATGTGCCATTATAAAGCGCTCCAATGTTTCCTCTGAGCGTCCTGGGACTTAAAATTAGAACCAAATTTTCCACCATTTTAGTTCCGTGATGAGCTGTAGCGAACTAACAAAGAAAAGTTAATTTTAACAGACAGATCAATAGCAAAATGGTCCTAATTATATTACGACTACAGAACCTAGTAAAATCTTAAAAACAATATTTACCCCTAAATAGTTAAATAACTTGGTACATTAAACCCTACTAGTAAGCAGCTTGCAGATGTCTCACGTCTTAAATCGAGTTTAGCTCGACATGTTTCGGGCTAATCCGTAGCCCTTCGTCTTCGGAGCAACGCGACTCAGCGGCTGCTGCAACACGCGCGCGGACGGATACGGATGAGGCCGAAACATGTCGAGCTAAACTCGATTTAAGACGTGAGTTATCCGGGTCAATATATTTAATATGAGTGAGTCTCACGGTAGTTTCATGTTCAGCTTGCAGATGTATTTATGTCTAACATAAACTAGGTAAAGTTATAACAAGACTACAAGTTTGCCCGCCGTGAGTTAAGCCTGAACAATAATAACAACTTTGTTGAATTTATATTCAATATTTTCTCTCTTTTACCCTTTGAAGTTAATGCATAATTTAGCAAGAACAACTTTTAGTTATTAAAATGAAATTTAACGTTATTATGTATAAGTAGAAAGAAGAAGAAAACAGACAATTTATTCACTATTCGTAAAAACTTACAGCACATGGAGTAAACAGGTTAAAAATAAAAAGCAAATAAAAAAGCAAGTCTGCGAAATCGCCAAACGTTCCCAACACAGCATAGTGCATAGTGTATTAAAGTACCAGAAGTTAATTTATTTATTTAGAATAGGACAGACCCGGAGTGAGCAGTTCTTCCTATTGCTAATTAAGAAGTTTGAGCTCCAATACTGCGGTGTGGAAGGAAAACCACCACACTTTTGCTATCAATCCTTAACCGCCGACTACTAAAGCTTGAAACCCACTGACAGCGGAGGCGGAGCGATGCGGCGCGGCGCGGAGGCAGTACCGGTTGTAATATTCAAGCTTACATGAAAGAGGCCACACAGAATACCGCGCCACGGTTATTTCCCGCGCGGTAAGTAAGAAGCGGTGTGGAAAGCATGCAAAAAACGGTGCGCATACGATGCGTCACTGCGATTCCGTATATACCGTCACCGTTTTTTAGGGTTCCGGAGCCAAAATGGCAAAAACGGAACCCTTATAGTTTCGCCATGTCTGTCTGTCTGTCCGTCCGCGGCTTTGCTCAGAGACTATCAATGCTAGAAAGCTGTAATTGTACACGGATATATAAGTAAACTATGCCGACAAAATGAAACAGTTAAAAATTCAAAAAACATTTTTTTTAGGGAACCTCCCATAGTCGTAAAGTAGGGGTGATTTTTTTTCTCATCGAACCTTATAGTGTGGGGTATCGTTGGATAGGTCTATTAAACCCAGTAGGGGTTTGCTTAAGACGATTTTTCGATTCAGTGATTTTTTTGCGAAATATTCAACTTTAAAGTGCAAATTTCCATTAAAATCGAGCGTCCCCCCTCTAAAATCTAAACCGGTTAATGGAAAATTTGATAAAATTCAGGATGGTAGTAAGTATATCCAACTTTCAAGAAAAAATATAACGGCTAAGTTTGCTTGAGAATTATTAGTAGTTTATGAGTAAATAGCAGCCTAGGGTATAAAATATACCTAAACTTGGAAGATTCCGTATAAAATACGAAATCCTTAGAAAATATTACTTAATTTTTTCGTAATGGCTACGGAACCCTATTTTGGGCGCGTCCGATACGCTCTTGGCCGGTTTTTTAAAGCAGCGGTTTGGTCGCACCTTAATGCGGTGTGCCATCTTAGGGCATGGCAAATTTATCTTGCGCAAGCCAAATTTAGCTACTGCACCGTATCTGAGAATGATGTGTTATTTGTATAATTAGTCCATACTTAATATTAATGCGAAAGTGTGTTTGTTTGTGTGTTTGTATGTTTGTCCTTTCTTTTGATTTTTGCATAGAGATATTTTATGGGCCAGAGAGTGACATAGGCTCCTTTTTATAACGGAAAATTGCATAGTTCCCGTGGGACGAGCGCGATAACCGGATTCCACGCAAGCGAAGCCCTGCGCAAAAACTATTATTGTTATATTTTCCGATTAATAAAGGTCAGTATACATAATTTTGAAGGAACAAAATCATCACAATGGCGTGTGACGTCTAAGCTGTTTCCCGTAACACGAGCTAAAAGCTAAAATTATATGTATTTTACCTAATCAACGAACGTATACAAGTAGTTTTAATTTCGTTCATGTTAAAAACTATATTTAAGTTATTTTCCAACAAAGTTAATTGCACCAGCGCGATTAAAAGCTATACATGGAAAACCAAAAACGAAACGCTTAAATACTGACAGGCAACCATATCGTGATGTTAATGTCCATCAACTGTGAAGTTTAACTTGAATAGCTATTTTCTCTAAATTATAGAATTTTGGAACCAATATTAAAATATGTTTATCTTTTTTTGTGTACTCATAAAACATATTAATATATTATATTGAATAGGTATAATATAAAAATATTAAGGAATATTGTAATATTTTTTATTTTTCTTATCGTGTACCCGCGTGGGAACTAGGTACGTCCCAAGCCCTATTTTGACTCCTATCTACCATATTTCAATTCTTATCTTCAGTGGATAAACATACACAGGTTTTGTCAAAAAGTCATATTACCTATAAAAGTATAGGTATAGGTAACCAAGAGAAAAATATTTTTAAGTACATTTGGAGGATATAACCTAAGCTACCTATGGCTTTAAACAGCTTATTATTAAATTAATATTGCATTTGTTGAACACAATTTTCCCCCTAAAACTAATAGTCACACTTCGGTCGGTGCGATCGCGGACCCCCAAAAACAATTAATATTAGAACCATAACGCCATCCGAAAAATACAACAATAAATTCCCGCCATTGGCTGAGCAATGACAAATTGAGTTCCAATGGGCCAGACGTAAAAGGAAACGGAAAAGTGCGAAATTAGAGCAATTTAGCCAACGTCCAGAACCGAAAGATGGATTACAGGTTAAACCTTTTTAGGGTGCCGGTGGACGGAACCCTATTACGGAACCATCTGTCTGTCAACGATCCTGAAGATTTAAACTAAAAAAAACCACTCACATAACTCTAACGTCATTAAAGAAATATTTTTTCCAGTAGGTAGGTAAAAAACAAAGAAAAAGACTACCTAAACAGTACGAGTATATGGGAAATAAAAACAAACGTCTATTTAATTAAAAACAACCCAAAGAAATGACGGAGAGAAACTACTGGAACGTTAGCGAAAAAGAAATAACAAAATCAACAAGGAAAACAAAATAAAACGAAAGCTAATTACAGCACCTCTAATTAACACCCGATAAAGGAAAGGCAATAGAAAACAACTTACCTAAAATCGCAATCACGTACACCCCTCAATGTGGGCACGCACAAATAATAATCACAAAATTAGCGAAACTACCAAGTTCGGCGAAAGTTAGTTGAACTGCGTAGGCGAATCGAAAGTTGGTCGAATTTTCGATAAACCACGTGCGCCCTCGCGGAAACCGGAGTCGAACTGAGCCATTCCACCCCAGATGGGGCGGGGACACTACAAACTAGTGGGGAGTGGATGCAACCCACGGGGTATCTTACGTTTGAAAATTTGTGAGGAGTTTCGTAGAAGGGTCAAGGGCTTAAGTCGGGTATAACGGTAATTATCTTTAGGTATTTTAGAGAATACGTGTTAGGAAGGGACCCATTTTGTTTCCGAGATAGCGAAGCTAAGGTAGGGGAAACAGTATTATGTTACTGAGAATATTTGGAAGTTACATAACGACGGTTAAGAATCAATAACACCTAACTACCATGCTAAAAGATGGTAGATAGACGGTATTGGTTCATAAACGTCGATAAGCGAGTTTACATAGATCCAATAACAGGACGTTTTCAACGCTCTTAAAAAAGATCAGATCTATTATTATGTATTACGAGTAGTGTGTATCTTTTGTATATTGTGTGTCATTTTACTAGGTACGCTAGGTACTATATTTATGTAGGTGACCTATTAAGTTTTGTTTTCGGCTCTTTTGACGTTTCGTGTCGTTTATTCTTGTTTTTGTTGTACCGTCAATCGTTCAAAGGTTAACCTGTATGAGACCCCTTTATGAAACAAATTCGCCTTTGTACATTAGTTTCTCAATTTAATCTGAATTTTTTCATGTATTTTATATACAATAAGGAGTTATAATATACCTAATAGAGTAGGTACAATACAAAATTAGGTAATAATAATAACCCATAATGTAAGGTGAACTTTTCGCTCACGAAAGATATGGTTTGGTTAGTGATTAAACAAGATTATCTAAATTATAAACAGGCTCTTTTGCTAGCTTTTCATCCAATAAAAGGTAACCTTCAAATCTGGATTATAAAGCCTTCAATATCAAAAATGTACAGTGCTCTATTTATTTACTAAATTCAACGCCCTGTAGTGCTACTAAACTGAAATTAATTAGTAACTTTTTATTATAATTAACTTTAATATCCCAGTCATGCTTGTGGAGGGGTGTGTAGTGCAAATCTAGGGCTGGTTATTATTGAAGTTACAATCCTCTATTGCCCCCTCTTGTAAGCAATGTGATGCAACTGTAACAACATACATGGTATGTGGTTGCATCACTTGCTTACAAGACAGTAGACACCGGCCACAGACAGCTTAGCTTACCTACATAGTTGCAACTTTGAAAAAAAGAAACATATTAATATTTTTATTATTTAAGGTAAGTACACAATTTGATAAAATAATTTGATATCAAATAATCGAATGTATCTATCTCGTCAGGCTGTACCTGTTTTATAATCGTTAGTGTCTTAATTGCGTCGCCGATGGACGGACGGACGGATATGGCGAAACTATAAAAATACTATGGAAGAGATCTCTTTTTAGGGATAAGCTCGCCTTTGTTCCTTTTATGTGCAATAAAGAGTTTGCATACATAAATACAAACTATAAGGGTTCTAGTAAACTCTAAAAACGCTTTCTCACACCACACGGAATCCAAAACCGCGCATTATTTCAATCTAACTTCATAATTATATTAACCTAAGTTTATCTAAGTGATATAGCAAGCAACAGGCTAGTTTATATTTAATCAAGTATAAAGCATTTTGGTTAGTTTAATGGCGCAAGGGCAGGTGAGCATTATGAGTCAGTTTTATAGCTTAGGGGACTGGGCATTGGGGAGATAAGAGATAAGGTCCCGGGTCCCTGTACTCGTATATAGTTTTGCGAGGAATATACGTTAACGGAGCGGTCATTCATTCAATATTTAAGAGGTAAACTGTGGGTACAGGCTCCTTAGCTAAGACGAGTAACGAGCGAAATTATTTAGAACAAGAACCGAGCGAAAGTAAATATCTTTACTTTGTCGCATAATGGCTTGGCTACGATGGGGGTTGGTTTACCTTTACACCGACCGCGGCGCTACTTTTTGAGATATTTTGATGTTGCTTGAGAAGTTTAATTTGAATGCGTGTGCCATGTTACTAGCTATTGTTTTAAAATATCACCTGTATTACTAACCTAGTCTCAACTTACAAGGATTAACAAAAATATTTATTTATTATTATTACTATAAAGGTATACTGAAAACATATTGTCCAAAAAGTATAGAAAGTTATGGTAACTCCACCTCCAGGTAGCTCCAGGAACTGAACCGGCGGCTCATATCCTTCTGTGTAATCTTTATATAAACACAGCTAAGCTACGCTATGCGTTATACTTATATTAGCCAACAGAGAGCGCCAATTGCAATTACACAAAAATAGCAAAATAAATGTGTGCCCAGCAAAGGAAGGACGGAGAGACGGTCGGTTAGACACCAGAGTTTTAGTAATAACGATCCGTCTGCAGCCTTACCCTAAAAAAACGATAATTCATAAACAATCTCGTTCAAAAGTACCTGTCAAAAATCCCACTAATTCTCAAGGACCCTTATCTCAAACAAAACTACTCCAAACTCCAATCTAAGAAACAATACGCGACAAAAAAAAAGTTTTCAAGTCCTTAATAACACTTGAAACAATAAGGTACAAGTACAATAGTCCGTCGGACATCATAAAAGTTCGAGACAAAGCTTTTTGAGCCGAAGTAGGTAAAATGTCTGGTTATTGTTAAGCTGTTTCCTTGTAAGCTTGCAGGTAACGCGCTCACTGTCGTCGTGTGGCTATGGATTTGAAAAAAAAGAAGACTTGAGGCTTAGAACGTAATGCGATTAATCTGTCTCTTCTCAAGCGTTACTCTGAACTCTGAAGAGGGACGGTGCGTTTCTTTTGACTGTCTTTTGTCATTTTTCTTTTGACTGTCTCTCCGAACCTTGTTCGACTGCTGGGTATAGGCCTCTTCTCAGAGTGAAAGGGCTCTACGTTTCACGCGCGCCTAGAGCTGATGAGGATTAACACATAACATTATACGGTTTCGCCGGTGTGTGCGGCTTCATTTATGATGTGTTTCTCGACCTTGCTCATGGTGAATATCAAATATTTCGCATATACATTTCAAATGATACACAGGTACCATCCCGAGCTCTACCCTTCACAAACGTCTCCTATATACCTCTCCTAAACAAACCTCTCTTATATCATGAACAGGATACTTAGACAGGATATTTGAACCTAATTCCGATCCGTATTAGCGATTCCTTCAAATAGCGAACCTACTGTGTTAAAAATAAATTTGTGTTAAATACTTGTGACGTATAGATATCATTTAATAATATTGTAAATCTGTTTAAAAATATATACCTCGTGGAGTTTCCTGCAGGATTCTTCTCAACAGAGGTTTTTCCGAAACAGTGGTAGATTTTTTTGACATTCATAAGTGCTTGTTATAGCCTAAATTGATAGCCTAAATTTAATAAAGATATTTTGTCTTTTTTCACTTTGACTCTGCTCGGACTGGCAAACAACGAAGCTACCACCGTTTCTTTTATCCTCCTCAGACCCCGCGTACAAAATTTTGAACATATTGTTCAACTAAATGTCAACTTTTCATGTTTGTCATAAAGTTTGACATTCTTGTATTAAAAATTTGTCGTAATGGGGTTTTCGGAGGTTAAAATACTGATTCTTATTTTAACAGTAAGGCAAGTTGATGTAATATCAGGGTATTGGAAAACAATGAGCTTTTGGTATTCTTTTAAAAAAAACTTTGTAGACTCAGTGTAGAATACCACGACATGGCCACCCTACACGCGGGTACCATTGACGGCTGAATTTCCTCTTACAATGAAAACCTCGCTGTGTAGGAAGAAATTCTTACAATAATAATGGTTAAAGTCAATAAAAGAACCGTTTCTGAAGTGGTATTTGTTGTAAAGAATAATATTATCGTGGTCGTGAGAATTAAACCTGCAAGTTTAATGTACGGATTGAACGATATCGCAGTACGCGGATTAGTTTGCTTTGTTGAGAAAGCTATGTTAATTCCTTGACGTAAAAAGCCCATAATCCACCGCTGATTACCAGTTGTTTATACACCAGCAGTTGATCGCGATTTTTTCTGCGAATAATTATTATTTATCGATGTACCTGTGGAAACTATAATTTTTGGGATAAAAACTGTGTACCATCTCCATACCAATTTTTTATCACGATCAATTGATGACTTTTAGCGTGGAATTTTAAGAAACAAACAAACATATTATTTACTTTTGCAAATTTAAAATTTCATATCATTTATTCACTAAATAGGCCGCAATGGGCACTTTTACACGTCATTTTTTAAACTACCAGCGCTTTAGGAAAGACCATCATTATCAAGACGAATGCGCCGCAAGATACTTGGCAGAAAGTCATTTTTTTAAAATAAAATACTTAAAAACTGCAGTATACAATTAAAGAAAAAAATACAAAATAATAATAATAAAACAGGGATGTATGGGTTCCCTTAGTTACAAAACTTAAACACTAACTATATCTACGTTCAGTGGAAGTGTAGAATGCTTCCACCGTCATAAATAAAATAAAAAAAAGCATTTGCAATATTAGTAAGAATTAGGATTTGTCTCTGACTTTAATTTTTATCCTTTCTTAAATCCATGTTTAAAGTAAAAAAACAGACATTATTTAAACCTAGAAACCCCACACGTGATCTATCACTCATCAGGCATGAATGACGCCTCTTTATTCGGCCCCGTATACGCAATAATAATAAAATGGTCATAACCGTAGGCGAATATGGGTGTGTTCTTTCCGAAATTAATATTTAGATCAAATAACGGGCAGATTCGTCACAAAAATCTCAAAATCAGTAATCATCATCAATCATAATATCCAGCTTATATTACGTCCACTCTGGGCCACAAAGACCTAGAACAAGAGGGCTTTCTTCTTTCTTATAATCGTAAGTTTTACCGTATAATATTTTAGTTAAATGACAAAAA